>NC_052066.1:43028064-43035564 GCF_015852505.1 Tachyglossus aculeatus
CCTCTGGCTGAAGCCTTTTTCAGCCTACAGAGCAAAATAACTTTTTTTTTTACACCCTTGTTTTGTTAGCAGAACGCGTAAACTCGACCCGACCGGGCCATGTAAACCATCGGCCTTAATAGAGCGTGCCGGGTTAGGTTGGGTTTTTTTAAAAAAATTTTCATGACTTTTCTTGTTGGCAGCCCAAACGCTCAAATCTTGAACTCTGGGATTAGCCAATAACCTTCGGAACCGGAAAAGTGTTAGCGTCCAGAGAAAGTGATTTAGTTACGTGGGCAGACTCAGTAATCCAAAGGATTCAATAATAAAATTAATCTGGGTCTTCACGTATACTATTAATGCGAATGTTGCCATGTTTTTCCAATTAAGAAAATATGTAGCGTGCAGGGATGTCGAGAATCGGATTCGAGGGCAAACAATTGACTTGTTTCGAAATGATCTCTGTTCTTGTTTTAGACGAAGTAGCGGAGTTTTACATCAGGAGCTTGCGTTACATGTATTCATCTGTCGATTGTCCATAGAAAAGATTTTCATTCGGTCTGGCCGACGCGACGAGGATTCAAAACGATCGTGTCCTCTTGTCGGATTCTGTTGCGAATGTCTTCCATTAATATCTATCAAAATAGGGAACGGGTATTTCCCTGTAAAATGGGTCTCACTGGGGTGCTTCTTACGATTTTTCCCAGTGAAAAGAAAGGAAAGACCACTTCAGATTGGCTCTACTCAAGGCAGCGCAGCGTATTATTTGTTAAAAGCCCAGGTAGATCGTAGTAAATAATAGGTTTTCATTTCCCAGACTGATTCGAGCTTCTGGAATTAGAGCGTATTACATTGTCGTAGTGATTATGGACCTCCGATTCAACCTATCTGCTTCCTAACTCGAGGTTCATTTGAGGCTCTCGGTTGAATTTTAAACACCGTCGCAGTAGTCGGGACCGTTTAGTTAGTGCAAATAACGATTTCTCTCAAAATCGGAACACTTCTGCACCCATCCTCCGGAAACGAATGGACTAACAAACGCTGAGAGCGATCCAGGGGTTTTAAAGACCTGCAAAATCCCAGATTTCCCCTGTACAGATGAAATCTCCAGGCGCTGGAGCAGGGGTAGACGAATCTACTGGGGCTGTTTATATAGATGCGGTCACCTAACCTTCCTGATCATTTAGTAGCTCCAGTTCCTTCCCTCTCTAGTGAAGCTTGACGTGAAAAATCACGCAGGGAACTCGGAATGATAATCACCCAAAGTACGTTTTAAGAACAGAAAGGAAAGCGCCAGCGATGTATCTCTATCCTGATACATATATATTCATTCAATCGTGTTTACTGAGCGCTTACTGTGTGCAGAGCACTGTACTAGGCGCTTAGGAAGTACAAGTTGGCAACATATAGAGACGGTCCCTACCCAACAGTGGGCTTAGATAGATAGATAGTTAGATAGATAGATAGAGATAGAGATATTCCTGACAAACAATTGTCTTTTTTGTTATCTATATATATATAGATATATAGATAGATAGATAGATAGATACAGATATAGATAGATAGATAGATAGATAGATAGATATAGAGATATTCCTGACAATTGTCTTTTTTGTTATCTATATATAGATAGATAGATAGATAGAGATAGATAGATAGATAGATAGATAGATAGATATAGATAGATAGATAGATAGATAGATAGATAGATAGAGATATTCCTTACAAACAGTTGCCTTTTTTGTTATCCATCAGAGGTGGTGAATGCTTGAAAAGGGAGTGAGCGACCAATAAGATATAGGATGGCGAATTTACCGCTTAAACCTGTTGCTACATCTGTATGTATGCGCACTTAAAACGTATCTGAAATCGTCCGGGTTTTAAACGGAGGCGAAGGTTAAGCTGCTGGCCATCTGCGCTTTGTGAAGTTGGGCCGGGCTGTGATACCGGTGGCAAAGCAAACATGGCGTGTGCGAGATTCTGTTCGAGGCCCCGGAGAAGATGCCGAGGCGCGAACCTTGCCCTAAAAAAAAAAAGAGAAGTTGGCAAAGACCTTCTCTGCCCATCCGGAGCTGGAGGGAAAGGCGATCAGGGCCTGGGCATCTTCGGTTGCCCTTTGCAAAGGCCTCGGGGCGCAGTTCCCCGAGTTTCTAACCCGTTCACCACTGCCCAGAATTATTCGCAAATAAGACGGCAAGTTTGCGAGATGCAGTGACTGTAGGAGCCGATTCCGTGTCCGCAGGTTTAAACTCCGCCAGCCGGCCAACCTGCCAACGGCAGCCCAAACCCCAGCCCAAACGCTCAAATCTTCAACTCAGTTCGGGGAGGTCGGAGATCTAGGCGGAATCGGAGGCCTAATTGCCCCCAGAAATACCCAGGGGTGGGAGACAGAAACCAGAGCCACGTTTGAGAAAGGCCCAGGTAGGGTGTGTGGCCCTGGTTTTTTTTTTTTTTTTCTGTTTGTTTTTGGGGGATTTCTTTTTGTTGATGTTGTTTTCTTCGTGGCTCAGTGGAAAGAGCCAGGACTTGGGAGCCAGAGGTCATGGGTTCTAATACCGGCTCCGCCACTTTTCAGCTGTATGACTTTGGGCAAGTCACTTAACTTCTCTGTGCCTTAGTTCCCTCATCTGTAAAATGGGGATTAGGACTGTGAGCCCCACGTGGGACAATCTGATCACCTTGTATCACCCCAGCGCTTAGAACAGTGCTTTGCACATAGTAAGCGCTTAACAAGTACCATTATTATTTTTATTTTAGTCGCTTTGGTGAAGCTAGTGGTTCAGGGCTAACTCATCTTTCAGTTTTCTGGGACCGCGGAGCTTCGGCACGAGTCTCTTGCTCTCTCTCTCTCTTTCTCTCTCTCTCACCTGCGGGAAGGGGACCCTTCTCAGTCCGCTGGGCATTTATCAGCTAACGGACGATGCTCCCTCTCTCCCCCTTTCCGCAAGGCCAAGGGGGCTTTCCCCTCGAAGACGGCAGCAGGCCCAACCCTGATTGCCCTTGGCCGGATCCGGTGGCGAGCCTTTAAAAACCGACCTGTCTTGTCTTGTCCTTGTGTCTGTGTGTGGGTCTATGTCTCTGTGTGTGTGTGTGTGTGTGTGTGTGTATGTGGGTGTGTGTGTGTATCCCACCATGCCACCGCTTCAGTCTCCCCGGAGCTGAAGGACCGCAAGGACGATGCCAAAGTGATGGAGGACGAAGGGCAGACGAAAATCAAGCAGAGGCGAAGCCGGACTAATTTCACGCTGGAGCAGCTCAATGAACTGGAGAGACTCTTTGACGAGACCCACTATCCGGACGCCTTCATGAGGGAAGAGCTGAGCCAGAGACTCGGCCTGTCCGAGGCCCGAGTGCAGGTACTTGGGCTGACACATGTCCCCCCTCCTCCCCTCCCCATCTCAATGGGGAAAGACCTCACCCCTTTTTATTAGAGAGTCGAATGGGGGCTTCGCCCCGCAGCCTCTTTTCTCTAACACAAATTTTACAGCAAAATAAATTAGTGTTAGACTTGCTCCCAAGGTCTCAGTAAACCGCCCCCTTCCCCGATCTGGTTTTAATGAGGTTTAACTCCTCACGACCCTGTCTTTTATAAGCGTTTGAAGCCGGTCTACTCTTGGGTTGCTGGAAGAACTGCCAGGGATCCCAGGCTCTCGTGAGCTGGATTTCATCTAGGGTCTGCTCTCGGCTCAGGATTTATCAAGCGGATATGCCAATTCGGTTTATAGACGAACGAACCGTAAACTAAATTAGTAACTGCTAAGTGTAGATATTTACGGCCCCTTGGTAGCGGTCGATAGCGGACCGTGTGAAACAGAGGGAGAATAAATACATAGTCTGATTCCGCTGTTTTGGTCGACCCGACCTAGACGAGTACTTTTAAAGGCTCTGCCTGCGTGGAAACTAGATAAAAAATAAATAAATCTACCGCCACAGTTCCCGCTGTCAACTCCTGCAGCCTGGGACGACATTTAAACCACACATAATTAAATCGTGAATTAGGAGAGGCTACTCGCTCTTTTCGACATTTCCTGGGAGGTGTGATAGCAGGACGCAGACGATCTCCATTTGGAGGGGCGGGAGGGAGGGAGGAGGGGTGGGGAATCCTCTAGTTTTCCAAACTAGAATGAATTCAAATGTTTCAGATTGCGTTTCCGCTCAAATAATAAAATGAAAGAAAATGATAGTCATTATTTGTTTGAACACATGGAGTAGGTTTAGGCCTCAAAACATCTGCAGCTGTTACAGACTCTGGCTGTAACAGATACTCTCTCAATCTTTCTGCATGGAGACCACCATCTGCACCAAACTATGCGCACAATTCTTATGGGGTTTCCCTGACTCTTGTAATAGGATAAGGACATAAACAGCAGTCACATTGAACTGAAAAAGTATTAATAGGCAGCCTTTGTCACCATAGCAGAACCTCCCCCTTTTCAATCGTTTTCTTTGCCACTGCCATAGCCAGCTGATTAAAAAAACAACAATAATAAAAATTGGTCCATTTCAATTGCCTGTGGAAAACATGTAGAGGAAATACTAGGGAAGGGGAACTCCACCAAGAGCCCCACTGTATAATATAATCCACACTCCCATTATGCCAAATTTCTGGGTGAAATAATAACTTGGGGAGATTTGCATAGATTAAATACTTCCCTTTTCAGTCATCCTGGAGAACCACTCCGCGGCAACATTTTACTTCCAATCTGCACTAATTTGTAAACTGAATCAGTGGACTGTTATGGTAGGTGGGAGCTTGAAAGCGAGGGTGAGGATTCCGAAGATTGAATTGGATGGATTATTACAAAAAATTACCTCTAAGTTACTTTTTAAAATCAGAAAATACGTAATATCTGAAATGGTGCTCTTCTCCCCCTCCACCCTCCCATAGGTCCCTCTCCCCCAGTAGGCCTCCACACTGAAATTTGAGATGTCTCCTCTCCGAGGAAGAAAACTTTATTGTGGCCCTTTATATTTTCCATAGTTGGATTGAAGTTTATGTCTCCCGGTCTGAAGTCTATCAACCTAATTTACACCCATTTTCTGTAGAACCAATTAGATTATCATAATAATGAGACAATTATTCAGTGCCTATGTTACCCGGTGCTGCTGAGGAGCAGAGCGATTCTGAACTTCTTTGTAGTGAAGCTTTTATGATAGCAAGTCCCCCCCCCCCAAAAAAAGTGAACCTTTAAATGCTTTGGTGTTTAGTTTTTCTTGAAGATAAAGCTTGTTAATGTTACCAAGCCTTAATGAGCATATTCTTTTCAGGTCTTAACTCGGCAAATATTTAACACCCTATTGCAAGTTAGTATCAGTTATCCGAAGGGTCTTGAGGGAATCCTAATGTAGAAAGATGAAACCAAGGCTGAGTAATTCATCAAGAAGAAAATTTAGCTTGCAAATGACCACGAATTATAGATTCCAATATTAACAGTTCTGTTCCATTTTTATTTGGGGAAATTGAGGCTGTGCTCTTTAAAAGTGAAAAAAAAAAAAGACCGGCCAGAGTTGATATCCTCGTATACAACGTGAATGTTCGTTTTTTTCAGTAGTTCGTCTTCAGATAGCTTATTTTGTATTTTAACTTTTAGGTTTCTGTAACTTTCCCTAGGTTTGGTTTCAAAATCGAAGAGCTAAATGTAGGAAGCAAGAAAACCAACTTCACAAAGGTAAGATGCCCAGAAAAGAATGTTTGCTAATATTCCATACGGAAGAGCCAGTTCGGAAGAAAAGTCCTTGAAGCTGAACACGGGTTGAGTTTACTCACCTTTCTAAATTGATTCTATGTCATGCTTGAAAAGGACAGACAGAGGGCATTGGTTGAAGTCTAGATACAGATTCTATTTACTTTATATCCAAGGAGTGAGCTTAAAAGGTGGGATTTCTGAGTTTGAGGGGGATCTTTTGGACGATTTGGAAAGAAGAAAGGAAGCGTAAGGATGCTTTGGAGGGGGAAAAAACCCATGATTTTTTCCGATTATTTCAGGAGTCCTTATAGGGGCGGCTAGCCAGTTCGAAGCGTGTAGAGTTGCGCCGTATGTCAACGTCGGAGCTCTGAGGATGCCATTTCAACAGGCGAGTACCAACCGAAACCCACTTCTAACTGTACTATAGATGAGGAACACTGCTTGAACCGTTCTGGGATAACACCTGTTTCTCCCACAGATCCAGTAATAGTTGTCAGTGTGTCTAGTATTGATGTTAAGATGATACAAAAGGCCTACTACGCGTTAAAAAGCAATACACTGTCACGATCTGCGGGCGGGATTCTTCGGGAGCTCCGCAGGGGATTGAGGGCAGAACTGGCCCTTTAAAAATGCGCTCAAGATTGCACTTGGGAAGCGAGAGAGAGAGAAAAGAAAAAAAAACCCTTTCGATTAAGTCTGTCAGATCCGATATACAGGCTGGTCGAAAGGTATTTCCACAGGGTCTCTTCTTAAAACTTCCAAGATATTCTCCAATTTGCAGTTCCGTACGGCGGCAAAGGCACTCCAATCCGGACCGATATTTTCATTTTTTTTTCTTCAGTGGGTCTCCCAAACCTAGCCTCTCTCTCACTTTATCCTCCCCAAATAGAAGAGCGATCCAAACAATCCTTTCCGGAATGCCTAGACTTCACCTTTCTCCCCCTCATCAATAATGAATCCTTGAAGAACCTATCTAAAAAGGGCGGCCTGCGGCAATGATTTCAATCGAGGGAAATTCCCGGGCCCTGAACTCCCCGTTCCCCAAATCCGCAAGGTCAATCGCTTCTCAGCCGGTGATTATTCTCGGGACCTCTCCGAGCCTCGATTTTCTGCGATCGTCGATAGCGTGATGTCATAAGTATCATTCCACCGGTTCACTTGGGTTCCAATTAGAGACCCGCCCGCGGCTCTTGGTTCAAACCCTTAACGATTCTCCCCTGGCCGGTCATCCTCGTCTTGAGTTGGCTTCCAGAGATCCTGACTTCAGGACCTGAAGCGGGGAGAGGGAAAAGAGGAGGAGAAAGAGACAACCTTGGGGGAGGACGGATCTCTGTAGGCCAATCAATCCCCCTCCCCACCTCCCCCATCCCAGTAAATGCCAATTCTTAGGTGTTCATAAAAGCAGACAGACGCACGGACACACACTCTCTAAATGACATCAAATAACCTCGGTCTTTTGATGGTTGGTCTTGTTTTTGCTCCGTGTCGGGTCTTTGGGAAATCTCTACGTCCGATGTTGAGTTCAACTTGGAGCGGGTGGGACTTTTCCTCAGACTTTGGTGTCTGTTTGCGTGTTTAGATCAATAAGTGTATTTTGGCCCTCTCCTTCTCCCGGCAAACCTCCCCACTAATTCGGCTACCCAGGAGCAGAATCAGAGAGAGACAGCCAGTGAGAGGAGACCCCCCCGCCCCCCCGCCAAGATTGCCCGCAACTGGAGACAGACGTGGGGTCCCCGACACACAAACAGGCAGTCTCAGGGTCTCTCTCTCTCTCTCTCTCTCTCTCTCTCATGAACACAGATACACAGACATAGACACACCACACACCCCCATC
>NC_052066.1:43038064-43088064 GCF_015852505.1 Tachyglossus aculeatus
TTGACTGTGAGAAGCAGCGTGGCTCAGTGGAAAGAGCACGGGTTTGGGAGTCAGAGGTCATGGGTTCAAATCCCGGCTCTGCTGCTTGTCAGCTGCGTGACTCTGGGCAGGTCACTTAACTTCTCTGTGCCTCAGTTCCCTCACCTGTAAAATGGGGTTTAAGGTTGTGAGTCCCACATGGGACAACCTGATCACCTTGTATCCTCCCCAGCGCTTAGAACAGTGCTTTGCACATAGTTAAGCGCTTAAAAAATACCAAAATTATTATTATTATTTGAGCCTCAGTGACCTCATCTGTAAAATGGGGATGAAGACTGTGAGCCCCAGGTGGGGCAAATTGATCACCTTGTATCCCCGCAGCGCTTAGAACAGTACTTTGAACATAGTAAGCGCTTAACAAATACCAAAATTATTATTATTATTCTCTGAGTCTCAGTGACCTCATCTCACTCAGTGACCTCAGTGACCTCGCTCCCTGCTACCTCACCTCCCTTCTCTCCTTCTACTGCCCAGCCCTCACCCTCCGCTCCTCCGCCGCTAATCTCCTCACCGTACCTCACTCTCGCCTGTCCCGCCATCGACCCCTGGCCCACGTCTTCCCCCGGGCCTGGAATGCCCTCCCTCTGCCCATCTGCCAAGCTAGCTCTCTTCCTCCCTTCAAGGCCCTACTGAGAGCTCACCTCCTCCAGGAGGCCTTCCCAGACTGAACCCCTTCCTTCCTCTCCCCCTCGTCCCCCTCTCCATCCCCCCATCTTACCTCCTTCCCTTCCCCACAGCACCTGTATATATGTATATATGTTTGTACATATTTATTACTCTATTTGTTTATTTATTTTACTTGTACATATCTATTCTATTAATTTTATTTTGTTAGTATGTTTGATTTTGTTGTTTGCCTCCCCCTTTTAGACTGTGACCCCACTGTTGGGTAGGGACTGTCTCTATATGTTGCCAACTCGTACTTCCCAAGCGCTCAGTCCAGTGCTCTGCACACAGTAAGCGCTCAATAAATACGATTGAATGATTGATTGATTGATTAACAAATACCAAAATTATTGTTATTATTATTCTCTGAGCCTCAGTGACCTCATCTGTAAAACGGGGATGAAGACTGTGAGCCCCAGGTGGGGCAACCTGATCACCTTGTATCCCCGGAGCGCTTAGAGCAGTGCTCTGCACATAGCACGTGCTTAACAAATGCCGTCATCATCATCATTATGATTAGCATTATTAGATTATTATTAATTATTATTAGAGAAGCAGCGTGGCTCAGTGGAAAGAGCCCGGGCTTTGGAGTCCGAGGTCATGGGTTCAAATCCCGGCTCCGCCACTTGTCAGCTGGGTGACTTTGGGCAAGTCACTTTACTTCTCTGGGCCTCAGTTCCCTCATCTGTAAAATGGGGGTTAAGACTGTGAGCCCACTGTTGGGTAGGGACTGTCTCTATATGTTGCCAATTTGTACTTCCCAAGCGCTTAGTCCAGTGCTCTGCACACAGTAAGCGCTCAATAAATGCGATTGATGATGAGCCCCCGGTGGGACAACCTGATCACCTTGTATCTCCCCAGCGCTGAGAACGGTGCTTTGCACGTAGTAAGCGCTTAATAAATGCCATTATTATTATTATTATCATGATGATGATGCTGATGATTGCAACGTGCCCCCTCCCGCCCTTGTCCTCTCAGGTTCAGGCGCAGCTGCAGCTGGACAGCGCCGTGGCGGCCCAGGCGCACCACCACCACTCGCACCACCCGCACCTGCCCCCGCACCTGGCGGCACATGCTCCCTACATGATGTTCCCGGCCCCTCCGTTCGGGCTGCCGCTGGCCACGCTGGCCGCCGAGTCCGCCGCCGCCGCCGCCTCTGTAGTGGCCGCCGCCGCCGCCGCCAAGACCACCAGCAAGAACTCCAGCATCGCCGACCTCAGGCTCAAAGCCAAAAAGCACGCCGCCGCCCTGGGACTCTGACTGCACCCCCCGCGCCCTCCCCCTCCCCCGCACCCACTCGTCCGTTCGGCCCTATCTGTTGAGCGCCCACTGCGCGCGGGGCGCTGGACTGATCGGCCCTTTATCGTCTCCTCGCCCCCCCTCCTCGGCTCCCCTCCCCCCAAACCCCGGAGCATCTGCGGGTCCAGGCCGAGGACCAGGGCGCCCTGGAGGATGGAGGGGGGGGGTGTCCAAGGATGGGCCGGAGAGAGGGGCAAAGGAGGGGACAGAGAGGGGGGCAAAGCGTGGGCCAGAGGGGGGGCAAAGGATGGGCCAGAGAAGGGGGGAAAGTTTGGGCCAGAGAGGGGGTCCAAGGATGGGCCAGAGAGAGGGGCAAAGTTTGGGCCAGAGAGGGGCAAAGGATGGGCCAGAGAAGGGGGAAAAGTTTGGGCCAGAGAGAGGGGCAAAGTTTGGGCCAGAGACGGGGTCCAAGGATGGGCCAGAGAGAGGGGCAAAGGATGGGCCAGAGAGGGGGTCCAAGGATGGGCCAGAGAGAGGGGCAAAGGATGGGCCAGAGAGGGGGTCCAAGGATGGGCCAGAGAGGGGATCCAAGGATGGGCCAGAGAGGGGGGCAAAGGATGGGCCAGAGAGGGGGTCCAAGGATGGGCCAGAGAGGGGCAAAGGATGGGCCAGAGAGCGGGGCAAAGGATGGGCCAGAGAGGGGGTCCAAGGAGGGGCCAGAGAGGGGAAAAGGATGGGCCAGAGAGGGGGTCCAAGGATGGGCCAGAGAGGGGGTCCAAGGATGGGCCAGAAAGGGGAAAAGGATGGGCCAGAGAAGGGGTCCAAGGAGGGGCCAGAGAGGGGCAATGGATGGGCCAGAGAGGGGGTCCAAGAATGGGCCAGAGAGGGGTAAAGGATGGGCCAGAGAGGGGGTCCAAGAATGGGCCAGAGAGGGGCAAAGGATGGGCCAGAGAGGGGGTCCAAGGATGGGCCAGAGAGGGGGTCCAAGGATGGGCCCGAGGGGGGGGTCCATGGATGGGCCCGAGAGGGGGTCCATGGATGGGCCAGAGAAGGGGTACAAGGAGGATGGCCAAAAGAAAGGGATGCTTCGGACAGGGGCCCCTCCATCCCGAGCGTCGGGGCCCCTCCTTGGCTCCCCTCGAGGGACCGAGCACCTTGGCTCAGTGGAAACAGCCCGGGCTTGGGAGTCAGAGGTCGTGGGTTCTAATCCCGACTCCGCCACATGTCAGCTGGGTGACTTTGGGCAAGTCACTTCACTTCTCTGGGCACATCACTTCACTTCTCTGGGCCTCGGTTCCCTCATCTGGAAAACGGGGATGAAGACTGTGAGCCCCCCGTGGGACAACCTGATCACCTTGTATCCCCCACAGCGCTTAGAACAGTGCTTCGCACGTGGTGAGCGCTTAACAGATACCATCGTCATTATTATTATTATCTTCTGGTCCGCACCGACTCAGCGCTAAGGACCAGAGGCCGGGAAGGATGGAGGGGGGATCAAAGGTTGGCCAAGAGAGGGGGTCCAAGGAGGATGGCCCAAAGAGGGGACATTTCGGGGTCCCTCTTTGGCCCCCCTCGAGAGACTGAGCATCTTCTGGTTCGCGCCCACTCCGAGCTAGGGACCAGAGGCCGGGGAGGATGGAAGGGGTCAAAGGAGGATGACCAAAAGAGGGGGTCAATGGAGAATGGCCCAAAAAGGGGGTCAAAGGTCGATGGCCCAAAGAGGGGACGCTTCGGACTTTGGAGAGAGCGACCGCGAAGGACGGGCGCGTTGAAGATAGAAATTCAATAAATCTTAAAGACGGCAGACTCTAAAAGAGAGCTACTACGCGAAGCGCTATTTCAACGAAGCCAACCAAACGAAGGAGCATCAACGACGACAAAAAAGCCAAGCCTTTTTAAGTTAAGACGGACGAAAGAACGATACCGAAGGAAATCCAGAAGATGACGGGGCGGGGAACCAACTTTTAAGTTTTTCTCCCCCCCCCCCTTTTTTTTAGTAGACAGAGGAAGAAAAGCGGAAGGAAGATATAGACTTATTTCAAGAATTAAGATGAAAAAGAACGCAGCTGGGAGGTTCACAGGTTTTGAAACTGACCTTTTTCTGCGAAGTTCACTTTCATACGGGAAATTTGATAAGAGAGGCGGGCCTCCTTTTACGTTGAATCAGATACTTTGAGTTTCAAACCACCACGACTGGAAGAGTGAGGGGAAGAAGCCGGAAGGAAAAAGGAGAGAATAATAACCTAAATGTTAATACTAACGATACTATAGACCATTACTTCTCTGCGAAATTCTAATGGGGAAATTGCCGGGATGCTGACGGCAGAATTCCGGTTTGCATGTTACTTGTATCCCATTGATGGTGTCCCCCGCCCTCAAAGCCCCCTTCATTTTGACTCCACCTTCATCTTTACTAGGGAAAACAACAACAACAGCAACAAAAACATTTGACCGGACATTGATTTCCTCCCCCTTTCCATCCTGAAGTATGAGAGAGAGATTTAAAAAAAAAATCGGAAAGAAAAAGCAATCCACATCCTGATCGCACTTAAATCTGCGTTGGGGCCGTTTGGGCCACTGATTGTCTCAGAGGGAAGGAGAAGAGGGCAGAATTTATTTGGGCAGGAAAGAGAAAGGATACTTTTTCTCTATCCCGTTGCTTTCGCAGAGCCCTGTAGGACAACTGTCTTTCATTTCCTCGCTTCATCCCCGCAAGCCCAACACTTGGAACTAGGTACATGTAAAATATGTTGATACACACGACAAAGTTTATTTTGGCTAAAATTTGTGAAATGATAGTTGACTGTCAACATTGCATTGTATCTCCCCGAAGTGTATCTAATTCACCTAACCTTGTGACTTTTGTTAGTTGAAATCACAGAGGTGTTTAAAACGGGGGTAACCCGAAGTAGCGGTGTGTATCCCACCGGACCTCTAAGATTCTAGTGATTTTTTTTGGTTTTAAGTTTCGAGAAAGAGGAAAAGCTCTTCTAAATGAACTTTTGGTATGCGGATGGGCTTTGTAATTATTTGTTCTCCATGAAAACAAAATTATTTATATTTACCATATTTTTTCTAGTGTATTAAGTTATTTTAAACAAAAAAAAATGCTGTTATTTCATGACGTGTGTTGTCGGTACAATATGTTTCGATTCACCTTTGTTAAGCCTTTTTAATAAGTGCCAAGTTATGAATGGAAGACACTCTGCAATCAGTTGAATGAACACAGTAAAGTTTCAGTTGACGGGTTTGCGTCACCTCTGGTCCTGTTCCTCTCGTGACAAATGATCATCTTGTGACAAATGATCTCCCCCCTCCCTCTAAGAAAGAGATATTCCCGCCTTTATCTCTATCCCTGGGTCCTGCGTAATTCTGCTCCACCTACACCGCAAAGCAGTCAAGATCACACAGCGCTGGAAACCTTTCTTATTAGCGCTCAGGTCCGTTCTGCAGAAACCCCTGCTAGATGAGGTCACTGTGCAATTTGATTTCTCCCTTGTCCCTGAATTATAAATTGCAACTCCACTTAATAATCAATAAAGGCAGAGTGCTAAAAACAGGGACAGCCGCGGCAAGGGGCTTCGACTTCTCCTGCGAGGAATTTCCAAGGTTTTTCCACTGGAGGGGAATGGCGAGGTCTCCCTTGTAGGTGATCGAAGTTTTACTCGGAGAATCTCCAGGGGAAAACGGGTTTGGATGCGGTGACCGAACTTTGATTTTGTATGTTCACCAGATGTGGCCATCATTTCTAGGCGTTGTGCTGCTTTTTTCCCCCTTTCACCGAGATCCAGTGTGCTGATTTTTATCTGGGGCTTATGGGAACCAGGTCCACAGTAGAACATCATCACTACAGTTCAGACCCAAAATACAGCTATTTGGCAAAATTGGAAATAGGGGGCTTGGCTCGAATTTTCAGGATAATTGCTTCAATGCTGCACTTGCTGCATATAGGCACGAGTCCGAGAGTGTGATCCAATGTCGACAAGATTATCACTTCTGCAGCAAGTGTTCTGCCCTGGGGGTATTCGTCTTCTTCTTTATGTGCAAGAGAGGAACTTTATCCAGAAAACACCGGTTTAATCCAGTAGTAAGTAGGTTTGTTGCTTTGGACCGCAGCTGTTTCTTAATTAACGAGAAGCAGCGTGGCTCAGTGGAAAAGGGCACGGGCTTTGGAGACAGAGGTCATGGGTTCGAATCCCGGCTCTGCCAATTGTCAGCTGTGTGACCCTGGGCAAGTCACTTAACTTCTTTGGGCCTCAGTTCCCTCAACTGGAAAATGGGGATGAAGACTGTGAGCCCCCCCGTGGGACAACCTGATCACCTTGTAACCTCCCCAGCGCTTACAACAGTGCTTTGCACATAGTAAGCACTTAATAAATGCCATCACTATTAATTAAGCCAATCATCGCTAAGAAACCTCAAATGCCAAGCAAAAATCCGTCACCCCTCTCTTTCTTGGAAATATATATATATATTTTTTTTCTTCAATACCTGTTAGGCTGGGGGAAAGAGAGAGAGAGAGAGAGAGAGAGAGTGTGTGTGTGTGTGTGTGTGTGTGTGTGAGAGAGAGAGAGAGAGAGAGAGAGAGAGAGAGAGAGAGAGAGAGAGAGAGAGAGAGAGATGTCTCAGGCCAGATCTCCCCTAGTAAATTAAAGGCCAGTGCATATTTTTGGCACTAATTATACGGATAATTTTCTAGTGTAGTCCTATCTTTAACATTCAGCTGTTTCCAGCCTCTAAGGGCTTTGGGGCATGAAAGCGGGTTTCCCGTTCCCTTTATGATACAAAAAACTGACACATAACCATCAGTTTCTCCCATTAGAGAATCAGGGATCGAGGGTAGGGGAAGCCACCCACGAAAATATTTTTGCTTCTGATCTTTTGCCAACTCCAATCCACTGTTGACCCCATTTTTCTGACTTTCTTCATCCTCGCTCAGTGGTTCGGCTTTAGGATGTCAGTTTTGTTGGGGGGGGGGGGGAGAATATAGTTTTTGGGTTATAAAGATGAGAAACTCTCAAATAATATTTATTCTTTGTGGCATTTCAAATGTTGGAACTCATATTCACAATCTAATTGTCTTGGCGCCGTTGTGTGTCCAAAGCTTCCGAAACAAATGTTTCTGAACTGGGAGCTGGAAAGGGGCAAAGAACTATTCAACTGCAAATCGAGGACATTTAACATCAAAGGAATTGCATTGTCTGTTATTACATCCCTTGGAAATGGAAATGGGTTACTGCGGCCCACTAAGAATCAGATGGGCAAGCATGCTCAGGTATTAAAGATTTGTACCTACAGCCACCAGCGTCTTTTGAGTTTCAAGCACGATGACCCAAAGAACTATCCTCTAAACCTCTTAATTGTTGTTTATGGAAATGAATTGCCTGTGGCCCTTCAAATCTTGATTTGTACTGGTCTCGATCACACAGTTCATTAGGACTGGTGATTTTTTTCAGTCACACACTCTCTCAGGGATGAATTTTACCATCAGAGGTGAGTCCCACAACTGTAAAGGACACACGAACATACACACTCTTATGTGTGTGTGTGTGTGTGTGTTTATGATCTAGATCATGCTATTTGGTGCAGGCCTGGATCCTACATTATGGTTTGTGTTGGTCTGGCTCACACAACAAGAGTACTTGTCGCAAGGCCACTCAGAAAGGTGAGGCATTTAAATAGGAGAGGCTGGCAAACTCTGTGAATTCCTGCTTTTTAATTTCATCCATCCTTCCACCCATTTCCTGCTTGCACCTGGTGCAGACTCTTGTGAGGTGGGGTTAGGGGGTGAGGCCAAGGCTTCTGTAGGAAGGGACTGGTCAAGCACTGAAGCATTTCCCTGCCAAGGGAAAGGATTCTGAGGTGATGCTTTGGCTGGTTTATTTTCATTCATTCATTCGTTCATTCAATCATATTTATTGAGCGCTTACTGTGTGCAGAGCACAGTACTAAGCGCTTGGGAAGTACAAGTTGGTAACATATAGAGACGGTCCCTACCCAACAACGGGCTCACAGTCTAGAAGGGGGAGACAGACAACAAAACAAAACATGTAGACAGGTATAGAATAGTAAATGTGTACAAGTAAAATAGAGTACTAAATCTGTACAAATATATACAAGTGCTGTGGGGAGGGGAAGGAGGTAGGGCGGGGGGATGGGGAGGAGGAGAGGAAAAGGGGGGCACAGTCTGGGAAGACCTCCTGGAGGAGGTGAGCTCTCAGTAGGGCTTTGAAGGGAGGAAGAGAAATAGCTTGGTGGATTTATGGAGGGAGGGCATTCCGGGCCAGGGGAAGGACGTGGGCCGGGGGTCGACGGCGGGACGGGCGGATTGCCCCGCAGACACTAATTGTTCATCCGCAGGAAGTTGGTCTCCTGGAGGAAAGAAGAGTAGAGGCCTCTTGGGGAGGCTGGAAGATGATGGGCAGCTGTCATGAAGTGGTACCCGAGAGAGGGGGTAGAGAGGGTAGAAGAGAGCATGGACTAATGGAAAGAGCACAGGATCGGGAGTGAGGTTCTAGTCCCAGTTCTGTCACTGGCCTGCTGTGTGACCAGGGGCAAGTTACCTCTCCGGGCCTCGGTTTCCTCACCTATAAAATGGGAATAAGGTAGGTTCTAAACCCTGTGTGGAGATTGTGAGTCCTTGTGTGGGATGGTGGCTGTGTTTGTTCTGATGACCTGGTATCTGGCCTAGCAGCACTTCGATCAATTGGTGGTGTTTATTGGGTGCCAACTGTACTAAGTGCTAAACACACAATAGGCATTTACTAAATAACGTGGTTAAAAGAAAGAGGAAGTAAAGGGAGAAGCAGCGTGGCTCAGTGGAAAGAACCCAGGCTTGGGAGTCAGAGGTCATGGGTCCTAATTCCAGCTCTGCCATTTTTCGGCTGTGTGACTTTGGGCAAATCAATTAACTTATTTGTGTCCCAGTTACCTCATCTGTAAAATGGGGATTAAGATTGTGAGCCCCAGGTGGGACAACCTGATCACCTTGTATCCCCCCACTGCTTAGAACAGTGCTTTGCACATAGTAAGTGCTTAATAAATACCATTATTATTATTATTATGTGGGTGAAAAGGGGAAGGGGAAAGTAAGAGAAAAGACAGCAAGAGGGGTAAGGGAAGGGGATTGAGGGACAGTGGAAGAGGAAGAAGGAATCTCTGTGTTTCTTTCTACTCCTGTTGAACTCTGCCCACTTCACCCTTCTCCACCTAAGTGCAATACCGAGTGGGCAGTGGTCACTGGACTGGGCTGGCCCGGCTCTGTCCAGAGGATGGGCAGGAAGGATCAGGACTTGAGAATTGGGGATTGGTGATCTCAGGTCCTCATGTCTTCTGAAGAAAGGTCAGGACAGGGAGTCGGCGGTGGGCACCGGTAAACTCCTGGTGAAGGAATGTGCCTGGGTCGTGGATGGAGTTTAACTATTATTCTCCTCCCTTTTGGCCTCCTCTGCGACCCCCTTCTCCTCCCCACCACCCACACTCTCTGCCAGAGCTTCCGTAGAAGGGACCAGAAACCTGAATGGTGTTGGGGAGAGGTCCCAACCTCCAGAGTTCATAGAGCGACCTTGAAAAGGAGCCAAGAGAAGGCTTCAATTTGAATTTAAATCAGCCAACAGCATGCTAATATTTTCTTTGTCGAAACTCTAGTACAAAGAACCCACCCCATTTACTGAAGTTCTCCATGAAAAATAGAGACATCACATGAAACCCTTTAACTTCATGATCACAGTAAAATTTAGTTAAATGGGATTATTCAAAGACAGATTAATGTTAAAAGTCCTTTGTGCAATAGGTCCAGTAAGTTTGGAAATCCATTGCTTGGAACTGGAATGATAAACATCTAATTTCAGCCTTTTTAAATTTTCCAATAGTTCCTCAGATGGAAATGCTTATTTTAGAATAATGCCATTCTCAGATTTCAGAACTATCCTGATTTAAAAGAAAATGCTTTCTTGGCTTCGGGGACATAGGATCCTGTTATTTTATTCTTTTTCAAAAATCAGTTTACATCATAAATTGCAAACATTTGCAAAAAGATATCAAGATTGTTTATTTTATGGAACCTCAAGCACTTGACTATTCTAAACACCAACACAAAAAATCTGCCGACTTCGTTTAATGTGTGTGTGTGAGAATTAAAGGATCAGTTCTTTGCAAGGCATAAAGAACATTTTGAGTTGGTTTGGTTGTTACAGTTTCATAATTGGTAACTATTACATTTTAGTCATTTGTGGAAAAAAATGATGTATGAAAGGGTTACGTCCTTTATTTGGAAAAGTGTTAGAATCAATAAAAGTGTTTTCACGACAACAATTTAGAAGAGTAGGATTTTTTTACAGCATTAAAATTATTCTAATTTAAATTAAAGTGTTAATCCTTCAAAGACATATAATGACCTGCTCATGAGAGAAAGGGATAAGCTAATTGATGTACATACAAATGACTCTATGACTTTGGAAATACTAAATAAAAATACCAGTCATTCTAATAGTAGTGTCAAACTGAATGATATAGTCAAAGGTTTAATACTTCATATAGAGAGTTCTAAGGTGACTGGCATGAATGCTGCTACTTTAATGTTAAAATATGCTTTACTTAGGTTCTGAGTGTATGAATATACCCACGTACATGAGCATAGAATTCAAATTTCTAATCTCTACAATATATTCATATGCTGACTAGGCCACAAGATAACTGATGAAAATGAACTATGAAAAAAGTGGGCTTTATTCACTATATTGCAAGTAATTACATTTACTTCATGGAAATAGTGGTTTTATAGTAATTAACAAAATGAATTGAATCTGTGATTCCAGCACCAATGTGAAGAAGACATAGAAAATATTCTAATGGGCAATATTTCTATACAGAAAATATTTGTATTAAAATTTCTATGGTATCTGGAAATCAATCAAAAATATTTCTGGTTTCTGGGTTAATGCTCTGTAAAGTCCTAGAGATGAAAACAAAAATCCTCAAGTCTTCATTCATTCATTCATTCAATCGTATTTATTGAGTGCTTACTGTGTGCACAGCACTGTACTAAGCGCTTGGGAAGTACAAGTTGGCAACATATTGAGGCGGTCCCTACCCAACAGTGGGCTCACAGTCGAGAAGGGGGAAACAGAGAACACAACAAAACATATTAACAAAATAAAATAAATAGAATAAATATGTACAAATAACATAAATAAATAGAGTAATACCTACAAACATATATACATATATATATAGGTGCTGTGGGGAGGGGAAGGAGGTAAGGTGGGGGGATGGAGAGGGGGAGGAGGGGGAGAAGAGGGGGCTCAGTCTGGGAAGGCCTCCAGGAGGACGTGAGCTCTCAGTAGGGTCTTGAAGGGAGGAAGAGAGCTAGTTTGGCGGATGGGCAGAGGGAGGGCATTCCAGGCCCGGGGGATGACGTGGGCCGGGGGTCGATGGCGGGACAGGCGAGAACGAGGTACGGTGAGGAGCTTAGCGGTGGAGGAGCGGAGGGTGCGGGCTGGGCTGGAGAAGGAGAGAAGGGAGGTGAGGTAGGAGGGGGCGAGGTGATGGACAGCCTTGAAGCCGAGGGTGAGGAGTTTCTGCCTGATGCACAGATTGATTGGTAGCCACTGGAGATTTTTGAGGAGGGGAGTAACATGTCCAGAGCGTTTCTGGACAAAGACAATCCGGGCAGCAGCATGAAGTATGGATTGAAGTAGGGAGAGACACGAGTCTGAGAGATCAGAGAGGAGGCTGATGCAGTAGTCCAGACGGGATAGGATGGGAGCTTGAATGAGCAGGGTAGCGGTTTGGATGGAGAGGAAAGGGCGGATCTTGGCAATGTTGCAGAGCTGAGATGGGTAGGTTTTGGTGACGGCTTGGATGTGAGGGGTGAATGAGAGAGCGGAGTCGAGAATGACACCATGGTTGCGGGCTTGTGAGACGGGAAGGATGGTAGTGCCGTCAACAGAGATGGGAAAGTCAGGGAGAGGGCAGGGTTTGGGAGGGAAGACAAGGAGTTCGGTCTTGGACATGTTGAGTTTTAGGTGGCAGGCAGACATCCAGATGGAAATGTCCTGAACACAGGAGGAGATGTGAGCCTGGAGGGATGGGGAGAGAGCAGGGGCAGAGATGTAGATTTGGGTGTCATCAGCATAGAGATGATAGTTGAAGCCGTGGGAGCGAATGAGGTCACCAAGGGAGTGAGTGTAGATCGAGAACAGAAGGGGACCAAGAACTGAACCTTGGGGAACCCCCACAGTAAGAGGATGGGAGGGGGAGGAGGAGCCTGCAAAAGAGACTGAGAATGAACGACCAGAGAGATAAGAGGAGAACCAGGAGAGGACGGAGTCTGTGAAGCCAAGGTTGGCTAGCGTGTTGAGGAGAAGAGGGTGCTCCACAGTGTCAAAGGCAGCTGAGAGGTCGAGGAGGATTAGGATAGAGTAGGAGCCGTTGGATTTGGCAAGCAGGAGGTCATTGGTGATCTTTGAGAGGGCAGTTTCCATGGAATGTAGGGGACGGAAGCCAGAATGGAGGGGCTCGAGGAGAGAGTTGGTGTTGAGGAATTCGAGGCAGCATGTGTAGATGACTCGTTCAAGTAGTTTGGAAAGGAATGGTAGGAGGGAGATGGGGTGATAACTAGAAGGTAAGGTGGGGTCAAGAGAGGGTTTTTTTAGGATGGGAGAGACATGGGCATGTTTGAAGGCAGAGGGGAAAGAACCAGTGGAGTGTGAGCAGTTGAAGATGGAAGTTAGGGAGGGGAGAAGGGATGGAGCGAGAGATTTCATGAGATGAGAGGGAATGGGGTCAGAAGCACAGGTGGCCGGAGTAGCACTAGAGAGGAGGGAGGAGAGCTCCTCTCAGGATACTGCTGGGAAGGATGGGAGAGTAGCAGAGAGCGTTGAGAGCCGGGGTGTTGGAGAAGTCGGGGGTGACTTTGGGGAAGTCAGACCTGATGGATTTATGGATGTCTTCTGACATCTTAATTATTAAACATAAGATAGCAAGTTAAAGTCAAAAAGCAACATGGCCTAGTAGATAGACCGGCTGGGAATCAGAAAGATCTGGGTTCTAAGCCCAGCTCCACCAACTGCCTGCTGTGTGACCTCAGGCAAATCAATTCACTTTCCTATGCCTCAGTTACCTCATCTGTAAAATGGGGTCTAAGATTGTGAGCTTCATGTGGGACAGGGACTGTGTCCAACCTGATTATCTTGTGCCTACCTCAGCACTTAGTACAGTGCCTGGCTCATAGTAAGTGCTTAAGAAGTACCATACAAAAGTATTGTATATGTTTTCATATAATACTGAATTGAAGTTGCATAGGTAGGTGATCAAATAACTCTTGCAGGAGAGAAACTGTTTTTGAGGAACTGGCTATAAGCTCTCAGCAGGAATTTATACATCCTTATTCAGTGAAGTAGCAGTTGCCACATTATTGCATTACTACAGTCACAAAAACATTGGAAGGGAATAATTTGACAAAGCAGGTGCACTCTCAGATACTCCCCCTTAACAAATGCATTTCATCTTCTCAGTAAAATAATTTTCCAAGGATAAGAAAAATAAAGATGAAAAGACATCATTTTCTGGGTCGTAACATTTTTAAATAGTAAAAATGGGCCAAAAAGAAAAGAACAAATTTTGGGGGAGGTATACTTTTTTTAAACCCCTGAAACCTATTCAGACATTTAGAGTACGAGAAACAAATGATGTCTTGATCGGTGTGTTTTAACAATCAGTAGTAATTAGAATGAATGATGGCATCATCATCAACTAAGGTATTTATAGAGTGCTTACTATGTGCAGAACACTGCTGTACACACCTGGAAGAGTACAGTACAACAGAGTTGGAAGACATTTTCTGTACAGCAGATTTGGAAGACACGTTTCCTGTCCACAGTGACATTACAGTCTAGAGGGGGAGACAGATATGAATATAAACGAGTAATTTATAATATACAATTTATAGATACACACGAGGGGTAAAGAACATGTTTATCCCGATATTGAATGAGTTCTCACCTACTCGACTTGCTGCAAGGAGGTTGGCATTTTTAATGGGAGCTCATTTCCTCCTGATACTAAATCTAATAATAATGAGATTGAATGAATGAATGAATAATAATAATAGTAATAATAATGGCATTTGTTAAGCGCTTACTATGTGCAAAGCACTGTTCTAAGCCCTCGGGGGGGATACAAGGTGATCAGGTTGTCCCACGTGGGGCTCACAGTCGTAATCCGCATTTTACAGATGAGGTAACTGAGGCTCAGAGAAGTTAAGTGACTTGCCCAAGGTTACACAGCAGACGTGTGGCAGAGCAGGGATTCAAACCCATGACCTCTGACTCCAAAGCCCGGGATCTTTCCACTGAGCCATGCTGCTTCTAATGCAGTCAAGTGCCAACAGATACAAAGACAGCAGATCGGGCATCAGAAGGCCATTTTACTCACAGCTCCATATAGCCTGTAGGTTGGACACTGTCACATCTTCTAATGCTCTGAGGATCAGAACGTCATTGCTTGGCACGTAGTAAGCGCTTAACAAATACCATAATTATTAATAGTATTATTGATTTTGGCATCTACACTATTTCCTGGGCTCCTTCCACTCTCCCCTGCTCTCTCCAGCTCAAGTGACATGGGGTCCTTGAACAGCTGCTCGGAAGGGAAGAAAGCAGTAAAAGTGAGGTAGAAGTCCCGAGAATTTAGGCAAGTGTTAATTTTTTATTACCGAGTTGGCAGTTTCCTGGACGGACCTCTGTCTGCCTGGCATGGTGACAAAAATAAGATGCTTGTGTCTTTCCAGGATCACCGATGGACTTCCAGGCTACAACAAATGCATGTGATAAAGGACTTTTTAAATTTCTCTAGTCAAGATCCTTTTAAACTCCTCTACTCAAGATACTTTGATCTGTAATTTCCTTTGGACTCCTTGACTCCCCAAGCATTGATGGAAGCTCTAGGATTCTTGGAAGTGTAAGATTGAGAGTCACAATTTAGTCCATCTATCTGATTCTCTCTCTCTCTCTCTCCCTCATTCCATTCAATTGTATTTATTAAATGCTTACTTTGTGCAAAGCACTGTACTAAACACTCACATCATCATCATTAGCAACAGCAGCAGTGACAGGTATTTGTTAAAAATCCATTAGCCTAAATACTGCACCAGTGTTGCAGAAGTTATACAAGTGGTAGAGTCCTTAAGTGACTTAGAATTTGCGGTTAGAGAACACAAAGAAACATCCTTAATTCAAATTCGAATATTCATTCATTCAATTCATTCAATCGTATTTATTGAGCGCTTACTGTGTGCAGAGCACTGTACTAAGCGCTTGGGAAGTACAAGTTGGCAACATATAGAGATGGTCCCCACCCAACAGCGGGCTCACAGTCTAGAATATTCAACAAATGAGAATCTCAAAAACGAGATTAAGGAGTGTAAAGTGTAAATAGGGAGTCATGCTCCAGCGATTGCTTGTAGCTGGACTCTTTGGACAGTTTAACATGCCTTTGGCATGTTCGTCTAGTGGTTTTAGGGGTTTTCTCACCATTTTAATTGGGTCAATCACCTGAACACTTTGCTGGCTCCTCCCTGCTCTCTTTGAGACAGGGAGTTTCTCTTATAGAGTGGGGATGGAATGGGGGATAGAGGAATGGGGTTTTGCAGTCAATCAGGTTTCTCAAATTCAAAATATGATTTTGTCTGTGGCTTTCTAACTTATGGGAATCCCGGCCTCATTGGGCTAGGGGTTGAGAGAGGAACGAGGAGAGGAAAGTGATGAGAAGAGGAGAGTGTCTGTGTCCTCCTCTCTACCCTTCACCATGAGAAGAAATCCTACTGCAGTTCTTTTTCCTCAAGCAACTCAGCCTGCTAATGCAAACATCATTTTTCTAAAACATCATTTTGTGCATGTCTCCCCCTCCTCCAAATCCTCCACTGGTTTCTCATTCCTCTTTACATCAGTGTTCTCACCCAAACACTGTACTCTGGTTAAATACAGGATAAAATGGTAAACCAAAGTCCCTCGCTCAGCCAGGATTCACAATCTAAGAGGTAGGGAGAACAGGTACCTTATTGCCATTTTAAAGATGAGAAAACTGAGTCCCAAGAGATTAAGTGGCCAGTTTGGGATTAATGCTCTTTCCACTAGGCTGTAGCGTATGTTTATAGATCACATCATCATCTGACAGTGACACATGAAGGAGGTCTGTTAAGCATAGTGTTGAATGCTGGACTCGTTTTGGCACAATAGGTTTGAAACTTCCATTCTTGAAAAAGCCAAGGATTACTACTACTAATAATAATGATAGCATTTATTAAGTGCTTACTATGTGCAAAGCACTGTTCTAAGCGCTGGGGAGGTTACAATGTGATGAGGTTGTCCCATGGGGGGCTTACAGTCTTAATCCCCATTTTCCAGCTGAGGGAACTGAGGCCCAGAAAAGTGAAGTGACTTGCTCAAAGTCACATAGCTGATAAGTGGCAGAGCCGGGAATTGAACCCATGACCTCTGACTACAAAGCCCGGGCTCTTTGAGCCACGCTGCTTCTCCATGCATAACAATAATTCCATAGCTCTTTGATGTAGGAGTCATTCTCATCAAATCATTTCTGGCAGTGCTCACAACCTTAGAAGCTCTTAAGGTGCCTCATACTCACAACACCACCCAGATGAATGAGGAGTCAGGGAGCACCAGGTTTATGAAACGTTACACTCCTGGAGAATGTAGACACAGAGAAGAAACTTCATGTCAACACTGAAGCAGCCATAGTAGAGCAAGAAATGCCATCTGCCTCTATCACTGGGGCAAATAATTGGGTGCCTCTGCAGTAGATTCCTTTTGTAGGCAGCTTCTAAGGTTGTGGGCACTGCCAGAAATGATTTGATGAGAATGACTCCGACATCAAAGAGCTATGGAATTATTGTTATGCATTAACGATAACTTGCAGATTCTCCCCTGGATAAAAAGAATGCTTACTGAAATCCAGATCGTGGAATTCAGATAAAGTGGAGAGTCCTATCTGACAAGAGATTGACACCAGGGCTGAACAAAAAACAAGACCTCTACACATTCTTTAAGAGCGTATATGAAGCTCTGCAGGTCACCAAAATACCACAGAAAAGTTGAGCTAGTTCCACCCTCCCAGAATAGGAATCTTGATGAGATGGCAACAGCACTTCCATGATATCCTCAACTCACCTTCCGAAGAGAAGCAGAAGCAGCATGGCCTGGTGGAAAGAGCAAGGGCCTGGGAATCGGAGGACCTGGATTCTAATCCTTGATCTGCCACTTGTCTGCTGCCTGACCTTAGGCAAACCATTTCACTTCTCCGTGCCTCAGTTATCTCATCTGTAAAATGGGGATTAAGACTGTGAGCCCTATAGAGAGACAGGGTCTGTGTCCAACCTGATTAGCTTGTATCTACCCCAGCACTTAGTACAGTGCTTGGCACATGGTAAGTGCTTAACGAATACAGTAAAAAACACTGTTCTATACGATGGTTACCTACTGAGATATGAGGACAGAGCTTTGCTCCAACATATATTGAAGTCACCACCATGAAGAATGGTAAAGCTCATAGGTATGATAGAATGCCAGCTGAGATGTCAAAGTACCTGCCCAAGTTCTTCCTTCACATCAATCAATCAATCAATCAATGCAGTATTTATTGCAACCACTTTGAAGGTAGGTCTCACATCTGTTTTCTCTTTGGTACTCTCCCAAGTGCTTAGTACAGTGCTCTGCTCCCAGTAGGCATGCAATAAGTACTCTTGCTTGATTGGTTGATTACTGCATAAGAAGTACTGCGCTAATCACGTGGGTACAATAGAGTTGGAAGATACAAGCCCTCGCCTCAACGAACCCACTTTCTAGTAAGGGGGACAGACACAGGGTAAATTACAAAGATAGGAGGAAGAAGAGAATGGGAAGTAAGTGCTAAATAGTACATGTGGTATGCACAACAAAATGTATAGAAGTATTCTGGTGGTTGTGACTGCACTGGGGCAGAGGTGGAACAAAAGTGCTGAGGTGGTAACTGGTGGCCTATAACATGGAAAGAAGAAATATGAATGGGGGAAATCTTCTCAGAGAAATTGGAGTGGCTTTGAAGATGAGGATCTGGCAGATTTGAAGAGTGAGGGAGCTCCTGGCAGATGGAAAACTGAGGAAATGTCAAAGCATTTCAAAGATCCTACATTTGTAATCAACCTTCAAGAAGAAAGGGGAAAGAGATGAAACTGTCGTGGGAGGACACCATTTCCTACATGGCAAGATTGTAGCCATAATCCTCTGGATCATCTACTGAAGAATATCTTTAACCATACTCTCCCAGAATTCAAATGTGGTTTCAGACACCACAGGGGAGTTCACAGAACATGACCTTTATTGTACATGAGATACGGGAAAAGTCACAGGTAACAATATCCAGACTGCTGTGGGATGCTCAAAGACCAGGCAAAGACCAGATCACTGCATTGAACACCAGCAGTGACGTGGGGCTCTTGTAGTTTCCAGTAAAATTTGGCTGCCCTGGAAAGTTTATCAAGATATCAACATTATTTCAGAATTATTTGCCTTGCTGCCTAAGTATCAACAGATCATTTCTCCATCACAAAAGTAGTAATGCCTGCCCTAACTCTTTTATTCATTCATTCGATCGTATTTATTGAGTGTTTACTGTGTGCAGAGCACTGTACTAAGTGCTTGGGATGTACAAGTCGGCAACATATACAGACGTTCCCTACCCCACAATGGGCTCACAGTCTAGAAGGGGGAGACCAAACAACAGAACAAAACTCTTGAAAACAGCCCTGAAAATCTCTGGTTACTGAGACACTGATTGGGTCCAAACTACTAAGTTACTCAACAGGTGGTCCTGAAGTCCTTTAAAAAGTAAACATTTATGATTTTGCCAATTGAACTCTAAATCGTTCACTGACTCATTCACTGTAACAGAAAGACAGGATCTTCTGAAGATCTAATAGGTCTTCCAGTTCATTTTAAGAACCGGTAGGAGTGATTAGCCAAATGAATGCAGCACAACATATAAAGAGTGCTCAAACATTTGAAACTTCCTACTAATACTCCTATTCATTCATTCAATCGTATTTATTGATCACTTACTGTGTGCTGAGCACTGTACTAAGCGCTTGGGAAGTACAAGTCGGCAACACATAGAGACAGTCCCTACGCAACAACAGGCTCACAGTCTAGAAAACAGGCTTACAGTCTAGAACCAATCTTTATTCTCAATCGATCATGTCTCTATTCTTTTATGCTAGCCCATTTCTTTGCCAACATGTAATTTCTCTCAACAGTTCACATTTTAGGTTTCACTCTAGCTTGAATGATTTAGAGTGATTCAAATTTTGAGAAACTCATTATTTCAGTGGTTGATAATTTCCAGCTTAATCTGATTTATAGAAAGATTTCTGATCCTTGAATTTAAATTTGTCTTTTCTAAATCCGACTCCTTTACTCCCAGTTATTATCCTTCACTTACCATTTTCCCGTAGTACCTTTTATTTCAGCACTTTTAAAAAATTTCAAAGTATTTTGATCAGCTTTTTATGGACTTGCCCCTATTCTTTTATGTGCAGGGGCCCCCAGCTGAAAACATAAGTTCCAAATGGATTGTTTCACATGCTGGAATATGGAGAGGGCTAGCATTTGGCTATGTTTATGATGCCAAAAATAACAAGGATTTTTTAACTGTCATTTTTAATCCCAAACTCATTTTTACTTTCCATTCCCATTTCACTCACTAATTATCCCAATTTAAAAAGAATTCACTTTCCAATGAATATCTTTCTTTTTTATTTTTATTTGTATTCACTGGCTTGCATTTTATTGAGATGTTTCATTTTTTCTGCTCATAGAGCTAATCTCTTAATTTTTATTGATATTTTTCTGGCATTTTTATTTATTTATTTTTGTTGTTAGTTGTCATCTCTTTTAGTAGAATTATTTCCCAGTTCCAAATCTTTGGCAAATTTCATTAAAACCTTTAATTTTCTCTTCTAGATTATTCATCAGTTTTTGAAATAAGACCAGATTTAACAAATACTCCAGTGGCAGATCATTATCTCGATGCATATGCGTTAATATAATATCAACTTTCATCTACTGTCTTTTCAACAGTTTTCAAATCATGTGGCCCAATTCATAGTCAAGAAAATTTGGGATATTTTAAAATACATTTTCAAAAGACAGTGTAACCAAACCGCTATAAAAATCTAAATGTATAACATCTGTAGTTCTTTTTCGGGTCTATCAAAAACAGTCAAGTAGTTTGCCTGCTTTGGAATGTACTTTATAAATCCTTGACATTATTACCCATGAGTCTGTTTCTTTCTACTCTTTTTTATGATACGACTTTGTAAAGTATTGATACCAGACTTAATAGTGAATATATCCCACACTAATAACCTCATACCTCTTGTGAAGATGAATTTCCTTTCATTAGCGTTGTTCATTTTCCAGTTATCATGATTTTTCAAAAAATACACTTGCAAGCGACAGAATATGTTAGTCATTTCTCCTAATACCCTGAGAGAGGTGTTTTTGAGACTTGCTGATTGCTATATAATTTGATTTCTGAAGGATTCATTCACCTGCTTTTAGTCAATAGCTATTTTTACCAGTGCATTTTGTAGTTTCCTTTCCTTGACATATATTTAATGGATGTTATGATTGCACCTGCATGCACAGTTTACCGAGAAAAAAAAAATGTCTTACTGGTCATACATAGTCACTCCAGTAATTCCTTTAACTCTTCCTTTAAAGGTTGGAAAAAACTTGGTATATACTACACAAGTTGGAAAAAAAATCTTTCTTGGTGATTTTAGAATCAAATACACAGAGATTCTCTGCAATTGATGCATTTTTTATGAGTTAGGACCTAAGGTCACTCTGTTTACTGATACAGTTTAGTTAGTTAATTGAATAAATATCTTGAAAATGCAGTATTGAGTTCACTTACATTGATTAAAATGTAGTGTTGAGACATTTTATTAACTCAGTACATATCACAGTCATGGAAGTAACAAACCTTACAATAGAACTATCATTAATTCTCATCATATGGATTCATTAAATAAAAACATTGGTTTGGGCCTTATTATTTAGACATTTTTCATTACAGCTGCCAAGTGTTAATTGGCTCGAGGCTAGAAATGCCTTATGGCACTCCTATCATCTTTTAAATTAATCCTACAGATTACTCAGCTCCTTTTATATAAAATATTTAGCTTTGAAAGTGTTTTGACATTTGGTAAACTTCAATATAAGGGCAAACATTTTCAGTTTTTAGAAAATGTAAATATATCATCCGGCAAGAAATTCCAAAAGGTTGAATATAGGACAATGGAAACCACATGTGGTTCCCCCAAATCCCAATATACAAGTAACTGCTTTCAACACATTTTGCTGCTCTCTATTTTTTTTCATATTAACTACTTGATTAACTGTTAAACAAAGCAGAGGCCATTTCTATCAGGCATCAGTACCATTCATGTTACTCGCAGAAGACGGAAAACTTTTAGTTGTGGGAAATTTCATTTTACTCATTTTTACTAGTGAGTTGATATACGGTTACCGTTGGAAATTATATTCTTGGCACTACGAAATCCTGAAAAAAACCCCAATCTAATTGAACTGACTCATGGCTGATAGAAGGGATTGTTCATGTTAATTATTCATAAAACTGAGACATCATTTTACCACATACTGCAAATGTTTTAAATTCTTTTGAGCGATGGAACAATTGTTCAATTCGGGATTCAGTTTAAAAGAGCCGTTTGTAGAATAGAATGTTAGAGTTAAAATATTTCTAAAGGTTGGCAATGATCAAGTAGTGTGTTTATAGATCTAATTTATTCATTTCTGGTATCCAGAAACAACTGCAGATCAGATATTTCTATTAATAAAGCACATTAGTTCAAATTTTTCTTCTCAGACAATGACTTACGTTTATATATACCTCTTTATTTCTAGGCTCATTTTTTGGCACATTGTCTAAAAAGCTTTTCCTAAAGGAAGATGAATCAACGTAGCAAAATGCATCTTATAAAAGGAATGTATATGTTTAGAATCAATGATTATGAGTCAAGAGCTGGTGTTTTAATAATAAAAATGATGGTGGCATTTGTTAAGCACTTACTATGTGCCAAGCACTGTTCTAAGTGCTGGGGGGGATACAGTGGGATCAAGTTGTCCCACGTGGGGCTCACAGTCTTAATTCCCATTTTACAGATGAGGTAACTGAGGCTCAGAGAAGTTAAGTGACTTGCTCAAGATCACACAGCAGACATGTGGTGGAGCCGGGATTCAAACCCATGGCCTCTGACTCCAAAGCCCGTGCTCTTTCCACTGAGCCACATGTTATGTCAGAGGTCAAGCAGAGAGACATGAACAGTGAGAGTCTTTGGGATTTACTTTCTCCGTATGAATATTTAAACAGACTCATCAATACATTTCAGATGTAAAGGAATACTTTTTCAAATATAGGTCAAATCAGACTTCGTATATACTCTGTTTTCTTCTTATAAAATAAGATGGGCTATTAGCATGTGGTTTACGCCTTCAATTTACTTTCACATATGTATTAGGGGATTATTCATAGAAACATGTGAATCAACACATGTTCTGAAAATATATGACTTCATGTCATGTCTAAGGGATTGGAAATTTTCCTTCATTAAAGGCCAAAGCAATGCCATATATAAAATACATATTGTTCAAATATTCAACCCAGGACCAGGAAAATGAAAGCTTTTGGGTCATTAAAGAAAACAAAGATCTTTCTCATAAAACTTTGCTTTTTAATATACTGCCATCCTTAATCTGAAAGACAAAACAAGGGTACCAAGAGAAACTACTTTAGGTGGAAAGGATTTTTTTTTAGTTTAGGAGACTCCTCTAAAATCTCTGAGCCATTTCAGTACTTTGTTTTCATTCTTTGACTCCTTAAAGTCTTCTATTGTTTGATTACTTTCTGTCAAAATGCCTTTTCAGATATCCAGACAAAATGTCATTTGTTAAAATGTTATTGTTTCAGTAACTGTTCCTTCTAAGCCTGATGGCCCTCATCTAATTTGTGTAGTTGCATACTATACACGAAAAAAACACAACAAAACAAACAACCACCCCCCTCCATGGTGTGAGAAATGAGCACGACATTTAGGTGCTTTGACCTTTAAAATTTGGGAGCTTTGGTTTGGTTTCTTTTGAAGGACGTGACTTGACACGTTGTCATCTTCTTCCACTTCCATGGAAGGATAGATTGCAATCATGTAAAAATTTTACCACTGGGTCTTACTTTACAAAATTAATTTTGGCACTTATACACTTCCTTGCTTTGGATTGTTCCTTGAAGACATAATACTTGTTTAATTATTTGCTAATAGTTGTTAAATAATTCAGTGCTTAGAGAAGCAGCTTGGCTTAGTGGAAAGAGCATGGGCTTGGGACTCAGAGGTTGTGGGTTCTAATCCCTGCTCTGCCACTTGTCAGTTGTGCGACTTCGGGCAAGTCACTTAACTTCTCTGTGCTTCAGTTCCCTCATCTGTAAAAGGGGAATAAGACTGTGAGCCCCACATGGGACAACCTGATTAGCTTGTATCTACCCCAGAGCTTAGAACAGCGCTTGGCATATAGTAAGCGCTTAACAAATACCACCATTATTATTATTATTATCATATGTGGGGCACTAAGGAAGACAAGATATAATCAATTCAGTTACAGTTCCTGTTCCACACGGGGAGCACTGTCCAATAAGGAGGGAGAACTGATATTTAACCCCCATGTTTACAGTGAGGAAACTGAGGCAGAGAGAAGTTAAGTCATTCATTCATCCAATCATGCGTACTGTGTGCAGACCACTGTACTAAGTGCTTAGAAAGTACAATTCAGCAACGGAAAGAGACAATCCCTACCCAACAACGGGAGCTCAGTCTAGAAAGGATGAGACAGCCAACAAAACTAAACAAGTAGACAGGCATCAATAGCATCAAAATAAATAAATAAAATTATAGATATGCATGCATCATTAATAAAATAAATAGAAGAATAAATATGTACAAATATACACAAGTGCTGTGGGGTGGAGGGGTAGAGCAGAGGGAGGGAGTAGGGTCGATGGAAGGTGGGGCGGAGCAGAGGAAAAGGGGGGCTCAGTCTGGGAAGGCCTCCTGGAGGAGGTGAGCTCTTAGTAGAAGGGAGGAAGAGAGCTAGCTTGGCGGATTCATTCATTCATTCAATCGTATTTATTGAGCGCTTACTGTGTGCAGAGCATTGTACTAAGTGCTTGGGAAGTACAAGTTGGCAACATATAGAGACGGTCCCTACCCAACAGTGGGCTCACAGTCTAGAAGGGACAGACAACAAAATAAGGCATATTAACATAATAAAATGAATAGAATAAATATGTACAAATAAAATAAATAGAGTAATAAATGTGTACAAACATATATACAGGTGCTGTGTGGAGGGGAAGGAGGTAAGGCGGGGGGGATGGTGGGGGGAGGGGGAGAGGAAGGAGGGGGCTCAGTGTGGGAAGGCCTCCTGGAGGAGGTGAGCTCTCGGTAGGGCTTTGAAGGGAGGAAGAGAGCTAGCTTGGCTGATCAATCAATCAATCAATCAATCGTATTTATTGAGCGCTTACTATGTGCAGAGCACTGTACTAAGCGCTTGGGAAGTACAAATTGGCATCACATAGAGACAGTCCCTACCCAACAGTGGGCTCACAGTCTAAAAGGGGGAGACAGAGAACAGAACCAAACATACCAACAAAATAAAGTAAGTAGGATAGAAATGTACAAGTAAAATAAATAAATAAATAAATAAATAGAGTAATAAATATGTACAACCATATATACATATATACAGGTGCTGTGGGGAAGGGAAGGAGGTAAGACGGGGGGATGGAGAGGGGGACGAGGGGGAGAGGAAAGAAGGGCCTCAGTCTGGGAAGGCCTCCTGGAAGAGGTGAGCTCTCAGGAGGGTTTTGAAGGGAGGAAGAGAGCCAGCTTGGCGGATGGGCAGAGGGAGGGCATTCCAGGCCCGGGGGATGACGTGGGCCGGGGGTCGATGGCGGGACAGGCGAGAGCGAGGTACAGTGAGGAGATCAGTGGTGGAGGAGCGGAGGGTGCGGGCTGGGCAGTAGAAGGAGAGAAGGGAGGTGAGGTAGGAGGGGGCGAGGGGATGGACAGCCTTGAAGCCCAGGGTGAGGAGGCTGATGTGCGGAGGGAGGGCATTCCGGGCCAGGGGGAGGATGTGGGCCGGGGTCTACGGTGGGACTGACAAGAAAGAGGCCCAATGAGAAGGTTAGCACCAGAGGAACAGAATGTGCGGGCTGGGATGTAGAAGGAGAGAAGGGAGGTGAGTTAGGAGGGGGCAAAGTGATGGAGAGCTTTGAATCCAATAGTGAGGAGTTTTTGCTTGATACGAAAGTTGATAGGCAACCACTGGAGATTTTTGAGAAGTGGGGTGACATGCCCAGAGCGTTTTTGTAGAAAGATTATCCAGGCAGCAGAGTGAAGTATAGACTGAAGCGGGGAGAGACGGAAGGTTGGGGGATAAGAGAGGAGGCTGATGCAGTCATCCAGTCGGGATAGGATGAGAAATTGAACCAACAAAGTAGTGGTTTGGATGGAGAGGAAAGTTAAGTGACTTTCCCAAGGTCACACCACAGGCAAGTAGAAGACAGGGTTAAAACCCAGATCTCCCGGCTACTAGTCCTGTGCTCTTTTCACAAAGCCATGCTGCTTCAAGTGAAGCAGCTAAACAATCCTTGCAGAAATGTCGTAATAAACATCTTTATTTGAAGCCACATTTTGTCCTTGGACATAAAACTGCCCGAGACAAAATTATCTGAGGATCTCTAAGAATCTATTTAAGATTTTTATCATAGACAAAAATAACTTTTTTATGGTAACTGTTAAGCGTGTACTATGTGTCAGGCACTGCACTGTACTGTGCCGGGGCGGGAGAAGCAGCGTGGCTCAGTGGAAAGAGCCCGGGCTTGGGAGTCAGAGGTGGTGAGTTCTAATCCCTGCTCCACCACTTATTAGCTGTATGACTTTGGGCAAGTCACTTTCATGTATTCATTCAATCATATTTATTGAGCGCTTACTGTGTACAGAGCACTGTACTAAGCGCTGTCACGTCACTTCACTTCTCTGTGCCTGTTACCTCATCTGAAAAAAAAAAAGGGGGATTAAGACTGTGAGCCCCATGTGGGACAACCTGATTACTTTGTATCTTGTAGCAACCCCAGTGCTTAGAACAGTGCTTGGCACATAGTAAGCACTTAACAAATGCCGTAATGATTATTATTACTAAGTGCTAGATACAAGCTAATCAGGTTGGACACAGTCCATGTTCCCCATGGGGCATTTCAAAATTTTAAAATTTTGAAGATTCAATTATCACCAAATGTAAGATAATAATAATAATGACATTTATTAAGTGAGTACTATGTGCAAAGCACTGTTCTAAGAGCTGGGGAGGTTACAAGGTGCTCAGGTTGTCCCACGGGGGCGCTCACAGTCTTAATCCCCATTTTATAGATGAGGTAACTGAGGCGCAGAGAAGTTAAGTGACTTGCCCAAAGCCACACAGCCAACAATTGGTGGAGTCGGTATTTGAAACCATGACCTCTGACTCCAAAGCCCATGCTCTATCCTTTAGGCCTCACTGCTTCTCTTTTGTTTAGGCTAAGCCACTGGTCCAAGAAAGTTTATCACCTTAGCAGTGTGGCTCAGTGGAAAGAGCCCGGGCTTTGGAGTCAGAGGTCATGGGTTCAAATCCCGGCTCCACCACTTGTCAGCTGTGTGACTTTGGGCAAGTCACTTCACTTCTCTGAGCCTAAATTACCTCATCTGTAAAATGGGGATTAAGACTGTGAGCCCCCCGTGGGACACCTGATCACCTTGTAACCTCCCCAGCACTTAGAGCAGTGCTTTGCACATAGTAAGTGCTTAATAAATGCCATTATTATTATTATTATCTTTCAATTGGTAATAATTGAATCTTCAAAATTTTCAAATTACTTCCTTCGTTTGCTTTCTGGGATAATTCAACTTTGTCTCTGGGAAAGATAACTGGCTTTTAAATTCACAGACTGAATTTTGCCATAAACGTTTCTTTTTTTCATGCAATATGTACCCCTACTTCCTCCCTTTAAGTCATAAAATGCTATTTCTTAAATGCTTAATATATATCAACCCCCGTACCAAGTGCTGGAGCAGATACAAGAAAATCAGGTTGGACTCAATCCTTGAATCACATCGGATGCACAGTTGGAGGGAGAACAGATAGTGAATTCCCCGAACGCTGCCTGCTTTATGCTCTCTCTCCCCCTTGTCCCCCTCTCCATCCCCCCCATCTTGCCTCCTTCCCTTCCCCACAGCACCTGTATATATGTATATATGTTTGTACATATTTATTACTCTATTTATTTATTTATTTATTTTACTTGTACATATCTATTCTATTTATTTTATTTTGTTAGTATGTTTGATTTTGTTCTCTGTCTCCCCCTTTTAGACTGTGAGCCCACTGTTGGGTAGGGACTGTCTCTATATGTTGCCAATTTGTACTTCCCAAGCGCTTAGTACAGTCCTCTGCACATAGTAAGCGCTCAATAAATACGATTGATTGATTGATTGATTGATTGAAAAACTTCACAGAGCTTGAGGTGTAAACTCTGAGTGACCTAGGATTAGGGCTGAGAAGCTCAGGCATACACTAGTGCAGGCTAGGCAGTGTGGCCTAGTGGAGAGAGCACAGGATTTTTGAGTTAGGAGACCCTGGTTCTAGTGCTGGTTCTGCCACTTATCAGCTGTGTGACCTTGGGCAAATTACTAAACTTCCATCATCATCATTAATGGAATTTATTGAGTGCTCACTATGCTTTAGAGAAGGAGCGTGGCTTAGTCAGCTTCTCTGTGCCTCAGTTACCTCATCTGTAAAATGGGGATGGAGCCTGTGAGCCCCACACGGGACAATTTGATCACCTGGTATCTACTCCAGTGCTTAGAACAGTGCTTGACACATAATAAGTGCCTAACAGATACCATAATTATTATTATTATTAATGGAAAGAGCACAGGCTTGGGAGTCAGAGGATGTGGGTTCTAATCCTGGCTTCCCACTTGTCTGCTGTGTGATCTTGGGCAAGCCACTTAACTTCTCTGTACCTCAGTTACCTCATCTGTAAGTGGGGATGAAGTCTGCTCTGCACACAGTAAGCACTCAATAAATATGATTGAATGAATGAAAGACTGTGAGCCCCATGTGGGACAACCTGTATTTACCATATATCTACCCCAGCACTTAGAACAGTGCTTGGCACATAGTAAGTGCTTAACAAATATGATAATAATAATAATAGCTATTATTATTATTATGTGCAGAGCACTGCCTTCAGGACATCTCCATCTGGATGTCTGCCCACCATCTGAAACTCAGTATGTCTAAGACTGAACTTCTTATCTTTCCTCCCAAACCCTGCCCTCTCCCTGACTTTCCTGTCACTGTAGAAAGCACTACCATCCTTCCTATCTTACAAGCTCACAACCTTGGGGCCTGGAATGCCCTCCCTCTGCCCATCCGCCAAGCTAGCTCTCTTCCTCCCTTCAAGGCCCTGCTGAGAGCTCACCTCCTCCAGGAGGCCTTCCCAGACTGAGCCCCTTCCTTCCTTTCCCCTTCATCCCCCTCTCCATCCCCCCCATCTTACCTCCTTCCCTTCCCCACAGCACCTGTATATATGTATATATGTTTGTACATATTTATTACTCTATTTATTTATTTATTTTACTTGTACATATCTATCCTATTTATTTTATTTTGTTAGTATGTTTGGTTTTGTTCTCTGTCTCCCCCTTTTAGACTGTGAGCCCACTGTTGGGTAGGGACTGTCTCTATATGTTGCCAATTTGTACTTCCCAAGCGCTTAGTACAGTGCTCTGCACATAGTAAGCGCTCAATAAATACGATTGATGATGATGATCCTCGACTGCTATCTTCTTCCCACTGCTATTCTTCTTTTAATAATTGTGGTATCCTTTAAGAACTTACTACGTGCCAAACGCTGTAGCGCTGGGATAGAAACAGCATCATCAGACCACACATAGACTTCGTCCCACAGGGGGCTCATCTGTGAAATTGCTCTTCTCCCTCCTACTCAGAATGAGAGCCCTCTTTGGGAAAATACAACAAAAGTGGAAAGAGCTCGCAATGAAACCCTAGTTCACATTCTTCTTGCCTCCCAACTTTTGCACCACCTCAAAGTTTCTTTTGCTCCAGCCACTGATCAGCTGTGTGACTTTGGGCAAGTCACTTGACTTCTCTGAGCCTCAGTTCCCTCTTCTGTAAAATGGGGATTAAGACTGTGAGCCCCGTGTGGGACAACCTGATTACCTTGTATCTACCCCAGCGCTTAGAACAGTGCTCAGCACATAATAAGTGCTTAACAAATGCCGTTATTATTACTCCAGCGCTTAGAACAGTGCTTTGCACATAGTAAGCACTTAAATGCCACCATTATTATTGATTTACATACTCTGCTATTTAAACACTTCCTCTTATTTGTAAATTAGTTTTTGGGTCTTTTTCATTAGCTTTTAATCTCCTTGGGGTCAGGGATGGTGTCTTCAACCACCACTGAACTCTCTGAGCACATTGTACAGTGCTGTGCCCACAGTAAGTGCTCAGTACCATTGATTAATTACAGCGTGGCTCAGCGGAAAGAGCCTGGGCTTTGGAGTCAGAGTTCATGGGTTCAAATCCCGGCTCCGCCAATTGTCAGCTGTGTGACTTTGGGCAAGTCACTTAACTTCTCTGTGCCTCAATTACCTCATCTGTAAAATGGGGATTAAGATTGTGATCCCCACGTGGGACAACCTGATCACCTTGTATCCCCCCAGCACTTAGAACAGTGCTTTGCACATAGTAAGCACTTAACAAATATCATTATTATTATTATTATATTCCACCACCTACTGAATGATGATGAACTGAAGTTAGTGTAACTAAACTGACGCAGCAGAAGTCCTTTAAAAAAATCAATAATAAGAATAAGTACGGTATTTGTTTAGCACTCACTGTGTGCCAGGGACTCTACTAAGTGCTGGGTGGGCGGGAAATACAAAAATATCAGATTGGACACAGTCCTTGTTCCACACGAGGCTCAGCCTTAATCCCCAGTTTACAGATGAGGTAGCTGAGGCACAGAGAAGGCAAATGACTTGCCCAAGGTTACTTAGCTGACAAGGGGTGGGGCTGGAATTAGAACCCATGACCTTCTGATTCCTAGGTCCATGCTCTATCCATCAGGCTATGGAAGTACAACCTAATGATGGGATGGGGCAGTGGCCTGGTTGGGAGCAACAGTGATAACAGACCAGTTGAACATGTGGGAAACTGGAGTTCATTCATTCAATCGTATTTATTGAGCACTTACTGTGTGCAGAGCACTGTACTAAGCACTTGGGAAGTACACGTTGGCAACATATTGAGATGGTCCCTACCCAACAGTGGGCTCACAGTCTAGAAGACTAGAAGAAGGAGTTGGTGGTCTATATTAACTGGAAGTACCATAAGCTGAGGAAAAAACTCATCTTCGGATGAGATGGATGGTCCAAATTCTTTACAGGCAAAACCATCATCATTATAGTCATCAATGGTATTATTGAACACTTACTGTGTTCAGAGCCCTGTACTAAGTGCTTGGAAGACTACAATACAACAGAGCTGACTTCCCTGCTCACAATGAACAGGGAATAAGTAGAATATTTATTCTATTTATTTTAATATGTTTTGTTTTGTGCTCTGTCTCTCCCTTCTAGACTGTGAGCCCACTGTTGGGTAGGGACCGTCTCTATATGTTGCCAACTTGTACTTCCCAAGTGCTTAGTACAGTGCTCTGCACACAGTAAGTGCTCAATAAATACGATTGAATGAATGAGTTTACAGTCTTAGGGGAAGACCGTCATTAAGATTAATTATGAATACGTACAAACGTGTTGCAGAGCTGATGGTGGGGTGAAATCGATTCCTTGAAGGGCACAGATCCAAGCGAATAGGTGATGCAGAAGGGAGAAGGAGCAGGGGAAATGGGGGCTTAATCTGGGAAGGCCTCTTGGAGGAGATGCGAAGGTGGGGAAAGTGGCGGTCTGTCGTTTATGAAGAGGAGGAAGTTCTAGGCTAGAGAGATGATGCGGGAGAGGGTTCAGTTGGGAGATTGATGAGACCAATGTAGAGTGAGTAGGTTGGAGTCAGCGGAGTGAAGAGAACAGGGCGAGTTGTAGTAATAATAATAATAATAATAATAATAATAATAATAATAGTATTTGTTAAGTGCTTACTATATGTAAAGCACTGTTCATTCATTCAATTCATTCAATCGTATTTATGGAGCACTTACTGTGTGCAGAGTACTGTACCAAGCGCTTGGGAAGTACAAGTTGGTAACATATAGAGATGGTCCCTACCCAACAGCAGGCTCACAGTCTAGAAGAAGCACTGAGGGGATACAAGGTGATCAGGTTGTCCCACGTGGGGCTCACAGTCTTAATCCCCATTTTACAGATGAGGGAACTGAGGCACCGAGAAGTTAGTGACTTGCCCAAAGTCACACAGTTGACAATTGGGGGAGCCGGGATTTGAACCCATGCTTGACCTCTGACTCCAAGCCCGGGCTCTTTCCACTGAGCCACACTGCTTTCGATGAGGTGAGATGGAAGGGAGCAAGGTGACGGAGTGCTTTAAAGCCATTGGTAAGGAGTTTCTGTTTGATGTGGAGGTGGATAGCAACCACTGGAGGAATGGGAAAACCTGGATTGAATGTTTTTGTAGAAAAACGATCTGGGAAGCAGAGTGAAGTATGGATTGAACTGGGGAGAGACAGGAGGCAGGGAGGTCAGCAAGGAGGCTGACGCAGTGGTTAAGGCAGGGTTGGATAAGTACTTGGATTAATGTGGTAGCAGTTTGGATGGAGAAGAAAGGGAGGATTTTACCGATGCTAAGAAGGTTGAACTGACAGGATTTAGGGATGGATTGAATTTGTGGGTTGAATGAGGATAATGCCAAGATTATGGGGTTGTGAGACAGGAAGGGTGGTGATGCTGCCTACAGTGATGGGAAAATCAGGGGGAGGAATATGTGGGTTGAATGAGAGAGATGAGTTGACAATAAAGCCAAGGTTATGGGGTTGTGAGACGGGGGGTTGACTACAGTGATGGAAAAGTCTTGGGGAGGATAGGAATACGAGAAGTTTTGTTCTGGACATGTTCAGATTGAGATGCTGTTGGGATATCCAAGTAGAGATGAACTGAAGGCCGCCTTCTAACACTCCTCAACTCCGCTGACCTCCTGCTCCACCCCACTTCACCCACTCACCAACCTGGATACACACTCCATCTCGCCATCACACCGCGTGGCCCCCGTTGCTCCAGGAATGATCCTCTCCTCTGAGCACCGCCATAGATGCCCCCTGCTTCCAACCCCCCCCAACTTAGGCGACCTTCCTTACAGGGCCCCCCAACCCCCCTTCCCGGTCCGGTCCTGACTGACTCTCCCTCCCGGCCGCCACCCCGGGAAAAAGGCCCTTGTTATCACCAACTTACATTAACGACAACCTCATTTGCACCTACTCAGCCCTCCTGTTCCACCATCGACCCCCGGCCCACGTCCTCCCCCGGGCCTGGAATGCCCTCCCTCTGCCCATCCGCCAAGCTAGTTCTCTTCCTCCCTTCAAGGCCCTACTGAGAGCTCATCTCCTCCAGGAGGCCTTCCCAAACTGAGCCCCTTCCTTCCTCTCCCCCTCGTCCCCCCTCCATCCCCACCATCTTACCACCTTCCCTTCCCCACAGCACCTGTGTATATGTATATATGTTTGTACATATTTATTACTCTATTTATTTATTTTACTTGTATCTATTTATTCTATTTATTTTATTTTGTTAGTATGTTTGGTTTTGTTCTCTGTCTCCCCCTTCTAGACTGTGAGCCCACTGTTGGGTAGGGACTGTCTCTATATGTTGCCAGTTTGTACTTCCCAAGCGCTTAGTACAGTGCTCTGCACACAGTAAGCGCTCAATAAATATGATTGATTGATTGATTGATTGATCTCATCATCCCTAACCACTGTACAGTCTCTACCCTCACCAACTCTGAAATCCCTCCATTTTACCACAATCTCCTCACTTGACTCCTCTCCCACACACCTTCTCCCCATAAATCTGTACCATTCCCCAACCCAAGGACCTCCAATCTCTGGACCCACTGTTGGGTAGGGACTGTCTCTATATGTTGCCAACTTGTACTTCCCAAGCGCTTAGTACAGTGCTCTGCACACAGTAAGCGCTCAGTAAATACAACTGATTGATTGATTGGACCCCATCCAATTTTCTCCACTCATCGTGCACCATGTAGCCTCCATACCCAAACTACCCACACTGAATGACCAGATAGATGTTCTCAACACCACCCTCTCTACTGAACTCAACTCACTCGCTCCCCTATCCCTTCATCAATCTCATACCACTAACCCACAGCCCTGGATCACCTGCACAATCCACCTCCTTCACTCTTCCTTTCGAGCTGCAGAGTGCAGCAGGTGGAAATCTAAATATCAGGCCGACTTGGTCCACTTCAAGTATATCCGTGCATGCTTCAACTCTGCCCTCTCTTCTGCCTGGCAAAACTATTTCTCTACCCTTATTGACATCCATGCCCATCACCCTCACCAGTGGTTCCAGACATTTAACTCCCTCTTCAGGCTCCCTTGCCCCCAGTGAGCTGGCCGAGTACTTTATTTAGAAAATTGACACTATCAGGTATGAGCTCCCTAAAATCGCCCCTGTGCCTCCTCAGCCCCTCACCATTCTGGTCCCCTCTTCAACTCTTCCATCCTTCCCAGCAGTATCTCTAGAGGAGATCTCCAGCCTCCTCTCAAAAGCCGCCCCTCCACGTGTGCATCAGACCCCATTCCTTAGCACCTTATCAAAATTTTCACCCCCTCCCTTCTTCCCTCCTAAACAGCCATCTTCAACCATTAACTTTCCAATGGCTTCTTCACCCCTGCTTTCAAACATGCCTATGTCTCTCCTATCCAAAAAAAAAAAAGGCTCCCGTGACCCCACAGCTCCTTCCAGGTATCATTCCATCTCCCTCCTACAATTTCTCTCCAAACTCCTTAAGGGAGTTGTCTACACCCCCATCTCAAATTCCTCTCCTCCAATTCCCTCCTTGACCTCCTCCAACTTGGCTTCCATCCCCTGAAACCGTCCTCTCAAAGGTCACCAATGATCTCCTCTTTGCCAAATCCAATGGCCTCTACTCCATCCTAATCCTTCATGGCCTCTCAGCTGCCTCCTACACTGTGAACCTCCCCCTTCTGGAAACATTATCCAACCTTGGTTTCACTGACTCTGTCCTCTCCTGTAACTTCTCTTATCTCTCTAGCCATTCGTTCTCAGTCTCCTTTGCGGACCCTCTTCTCCCTCCCACCCCCTAACTGTGGAGGTCCCTCAAGATTCAGTTTTGGGTCCCCTTCTATTCTCCATCTACACCCACTCCCTTGGAGCACTCATTCGTTCCCATGGCTTCAACTACCACCTCTATGCAGATGACACCCAAATCTACATCTCCAGCCCTGATCTCTCGCCCCCCTCTCCAGTCTTGCATCTCTTCCTGCCTTCAAGACATCTCTACTTGGATGTTCTCCCATCATCTCAAACTTAACATATCCAAAACAGAGCTCCTTATTTTCCCACCCAAAATGCTGTCCTCCCCTGACTTTCCCATCACTGTAGATGGCACCACCATCCTTCCTGTCTCACAAGCCGGTAACCTTGGCATTATCCTTGACTCCTCTCATTCAACCCACACATTCAATCCATCACCAAATTCTGTCGGTCCCACCTTCACAATATCGCTAAAATCCACCCTTTCCTCTCCATCCATTCATCCACCATGTTAATACAGTCACTCATCCTATCCTGCCTGGATTACTGCATCAGCCTCTTTGCTGACCTCCCAGCCTCCTGTCTCTCCCCAATCCAGGGCATACTTCACTCTGCTGCCTGGATCATATTTCTACAAAAACATCCTGGACACGTCACCCCACTCCTGAAAAAATTTCAGTGGTTGCTTACCCACCTCTGTATCCATCAAAGACTCCTCTCCATTGGTTTTAAAACACTCCATCACCGTGCCCCCTCCTTCTTCACCACATTTCTCTACTTTCACAGCCCAGCCCTCACACTCCACTCCTCTGCTGCTAACCTCCTCACTGGGCCTCATTCTTGTCTGTCTTGCCATCTCATCATATCCCGAATGGATTACTGCATCAGCCTGCCTTCTGATCTCCCATACTCCTGTCTCTCCCCACGTCAATCTAAATTTCACTCCGCTGCCTGTATTATCTTTGTACAGAAACGCTCTGGGCATGTCCCCCCACCCCCCACCCCCCTCAAAAATCTCCAGTGGTTGCCTATCAACCTTTGCATGAAGCAAAAACTCCTCACTACTGGCTTCAGAGCTTTCCATCATCTTGCTCCCTCCTATCTCACCTCCCTTCTCTCCTTCTACAGCCCAGCCTGCACACTCCACTCCTCTGGTGCTAAACCTCTCACTGTGCTTCATTCTCACCTGTCCCACCATCGACCCCTGGCCCACATCCTACCTCTGGCCTGGAATGCCTTCCCCCCTCAAATCCACCAAACTAGCTCTCTTCCCCCTTCAAAGCCCTACTGAGAGCTCACCTCCTCCAGGAGGCCTTCCCATTCATTCATTCAATCCTATTTATTGAGCGCTTACTGTGTGCAGAGCACTGTACTGAGTGAGCACTGTACTAAGGGCTTGGGAAGTACAAGTTGGCAACATATAGAGACGGTCTCTATGCAACAACAGGCTCACAGTCTAGAAGGGGGAGACAGACAACAAAACAAAACATGTTTCCCAGACTGAGCCCCCATTTCCCTCTGCTCCTCCTCCCCCTCCATCACCCCTACTCCCTCTCTCTGCTCTACCCACTTCCCCAGCCCTCAGAACTTGTGTATATTTGTACATATTTATTATTCTATTTATTTTATTAATGATGTGTATATATCTATAATTCTATTTATCTATTTTGACGTTATTGATGCCTGTCTACTTGTTCTGTTTTGTTGTCTGTCTCCCCCTTCTAGACTGTGAGCCCATAGTTGGGTATGGATTGTCTCTATCTGTTGCTGCATTGTACAGTGCTCTGCACACAGTAAGCTCTCAATAAATACGATTGAATGAATGATTGAATATTTCGCTCCTCTAGGGCTAAACTGCTCACTGTGCCTCGATCTTGCCTGTCTCCCTGCCTCCTCCTGGCCCGCATCCAGCCTCCGGCCTGGAACGCTCTCCCTCTTCTAATCCCACAGTCCACCACTCCACCCTGCTTCAAAGCCTTACTGAAGGCATACATCCTCCAGAAGACCCTCCATGGCTAAGCCCCACTTTTCCTCATCTCCCACTCCCTTCTGTGTCACTCTGACTTGTTCCCTTTGTTCTTACCCCTTCCCAGCCCCAAAGCGCTTATGTCTTACCTTATGTTGTCTATTGGAGAAGCAGCGTGGCTCAAGGGAAAGAGCACGGGCTGGGGAGCAAGAGGGCATGGGTTCTACTCCCGGCTTTGCCACTTGTCAGCTATGACTTGGGCAAGTCACTTAATTTCTCTGGGCCTCAGTTCCCTCATCTGTAAAAAGGGAATTAGGACTGTGAGCCCCACGTGGGACAACCTGATTACCTTGTATCTACCCCAATGCTTAGAACAGTGCTTGGCACAGAGTAAGCACTTAAAAAATACCAACATTATTATTACTATTCATCTCTGACCCATAGCGACAACGTGGATACATGTCTCCCAGAACATCCCACCTCCATCTGCAAGCACTCTGGTAGTGTATCCATTGAATTTTCTTGGTAAAAATCTGGAAGTGGTTTACCATTGCCTCCTTCGGTGCAGTAAATTTGAGTCTCTGCCATCGACTCTCTCCCCTGCCACCACTGCCCAGCACAGGTGAGTTTTGACTTGTAGCAGATTGCCTTCCACTCGCTAACCACTGCCCAAACTAGTCATGGAATGGATATGCCTCTACTTGACTCTCCCTCCTGCAGTCGAGACTGGTAGAGTACTGGAAATTCTCCAGGTGTGATCCAGAGAGGGGAAAGCACTTATGTACATATCTGTAATTTTATTTATCCCTTTAATCTTCCCCCCTCCCAGTTCCAAAGCGCTTATGTACATATCTGTAACTTTATTTACTTGTATTGATGTCTGTCTTCCCCATTCTAGACTGTGAGCTCGTTATGGGCAGGGAATGTCACTGTTTATTTTTGGATTGTACTTTCCCAAGCACTTAGTACAGTGCTCTGCACGCAGTAAGTGCTGAATAAATACAATTAAATGAATGAATGAGTGATTCTGGCTCTGGTGACCATGCTTTATAAGGCCAGTACAAACTTAATTACAATCAATCGTCCTTCTTAGTACCTGAATGGCTTACTATCAAGGAATCTGGGTGGTAATAGGGCCAATGAAAACAGCAAGACGTTCTGTCTTTTCCTTTTCTATTTTTCATCTTTTCCCTCTCCCATTTCCACAGGCTAGGACTTAACTTGACATACATTTCCCCTCACCTCATCTTTTCTGATGCTGTTCTCTCTCTGCCTTTCATTCCGGCAAGTCTGTATGCCCGTACTTGGAATGAAACATCACTAGGGGAAAGCAGCAAAGGTGGTTTTTGCCGTTTTTTCAGCCTCTGTGGAGCATTAAATGACTTGTCTTTGACTTGGACCATATTCCTGCAAGAAATCAGAAGAGCCTATGAAAAAAGTAGTAGTCAGTGGATAAATGTCAACTTGGGAGGGCATTTAAAATAGTGTCACAAAGGAATCGATCTTGTATCTCGCCGCCCTCTCCTCTCTACCCAGTCTTGATGATCAGATTACTGCTCTCAACTCTACCCTTTCTACTCAGCTAGACTCGCTCGCTCCCCTTTCCCTTCGCCGCTCTCGCACCACTAACCCACAGCCCTGGATCACTGCCACTGTCCGCCTCCTTCGCTCTTATGCTCGAGCTGCCGAACGCTGCTGGCGAAAGGCTAAACACCATGCCAACCTCGTTCACTTCAAGTTTATCCTTTCCTGCCTTAACTCAGCCCTCTCTTCTGCCAGACAAAACTATTTCTCCTCCCTTATTGACACCCATGCCCATCACCTCCGCCAGCTCTTCCGTACATTCAACTCCCTTCTCAGGCCCCCGGTTCCTCCCCCTCCTCCTTCCCTCACCCCCAACGATCTGGCCTCCTACTTCATTAACAAAATTAAATCCATCAGGTCCGACCTCCCCAAAGTCTCTTTCCCCCTTTCTCCAACCCCCCGGCTCTCAACCCTCTCTGCTACTCTCCCATCCTTCCCAGCGGTATCCTCAGAGGAACTCTCCTCCCTCCTCTCAAGTGCTACTCCGGCCACCTGTGCTTCTGACCCCATTCCCTCTCATCTTATGAAATCTCTCGCTCCATCCCTTCTCCCCTCCTTAACTTCCATCTTCAACCGCTCACTCTCCACTGGTTCCTTCCCCTCTGCCTTCAAACATGCCCATGTCTCTCCCATCCTAAAAAAACCCTCTCTTGACCCCACCTCACCTTCTAGTTATCGTCCCATATCCCTCCTACCATTCCTTTCCAAACTCCTTGAACGAGTTGTCTACACGCGCTGCCTAGAATTCCTCAACAACAACTCTCTCCTCGACCCCCTCCAGTCTGGCTTCCGTCCCCTTCATTCCACGGAAACTGCGCTCTCAAAGGTCACCAATGACCTCCTGCTTGCCAAACCCAACGGCTCATACTCTGTCCTAATCCTCCTCGACCTCTCAGCTGCCTTTGACACTGTGGACCACCCCCTTCTCCTCCACACGTTATCTGACCTTGGCTTCACAGACTCCGTCCTCTTCTGGTTCTCCTCTTATCTCTCCGGTCGTTCTTTCTCAGTCTCTTTTGCAGGCTCCTCTTCCCCCTCCCATCCTCTTATGGTGGGGGTTCCCCAAGGTTCAGTGCTTGGTCCCCTTCTGTTCTCAATCTACACTCACTCCCTTGGTGACCTCATTCGCTCCCACGGCTTCAACTATCATCTCTACGCTGATGACACCCAGATCTACATCTCTGCCCCTGCTCTCTCCCCCTCCCTCCAGGCTCGCATCTCTTCCTGCCTTCAGGACATCTCCATCTGGATGTCCACCCGCCACCTAAAGCTCAACATGTCGAAGACTGAGCTCCTTGTCTTCCCTCCCAAACCTTGTCCTCTCCCTGACTTTCCCATCTCTGTTGACGGCACTACCATCCTTCCCGTCTCACAAGCCCGCAACCTTGGTGTCATCCTCGACTCTGCTCTCTCATTCACCCCTCACATCCAAGCCGTCACCAAAACCTGCCGGTCTCAGCTCCGCAACATTGCCAAGATCCGCCCTTTCCTCTCCATCCAAACTGCTACCCTGCTCATTCAAGCTCTCATCCTATCCCGTCTGGACTACTGCACCAGCCTTCTCTCTGATCTCCCATCCTCGTGTCTCTCTCCACTTCAATCCATACTTCATGCTGCTGCCCGGATTATCTTTGTCCAGAAACGTTCTGGACATATTACTCCCCTCCTCAAAAACCTCCAATGGCTACTGATCAATCTGCGCATCAGGCAGAAACTCCTCACCCTGGGCTTCAAGGCTGTCCATCACCTCACCCCCTCCTACCTCACCTCCCTTCTCTCCTTCTACTGCCCAGCCCGCACCCTCCGCTCCTCCACCACTAATCTCCTCACTGTACCTCGCTCTCGCCTGTCCCGCCATCGACCCCCGGCCCACGTCATCTCCCGGGCCTGGAATGCCCTCCCTCTGCCCATCCGCCAAGCTAGCTCTCTTCCTCCCTTCAAGGCCCTGCTGAGAGCTCACCTCCTCCAGGAGGCCTTCCCAGACTGAGCCCCTTCTTTCCTCTCCCCCTCGTCCCCCTCTCCATCCCCCCGTCTTACCTCCTTCCCTTCCCCACAGCACCTGTATATATGTATATATGTTTGTACATATTTATTACTCTATTTATTTATTTATTTTACTTGTACATTTCTATCCTACTTATTTTATTTTGTTGATATGTTTGGTTCTGTTCTCTGTCTCCCCCTTTTAGACTGTGAGCCCACTGTTGGGTAGGGACTGTCTCTATGTGATGCTAATTTGTACTTCCCAAGCGCTTAGTACAGTGCTCTGCACATAGTAAGCGTTCAATAAATACGATTGATTGATTGATTGATTGATTGTATCTAGTCTGATTTAATATTCCTGACAGAGATTCGGTGGATGAATAGGAATAATCATAATTGTGATATTTGTTTGTTAAGCACTTACTATGTGCCAAGCACTGTATTCAGCACTGGGATCAGGGCCCACATGGGGTTCACAGTCTAGGTACAAAGGAGAACAAGTATTGAATACCCATTTTACAGATGAGGGAACTGAGGCTCAGAGACGTTAAGCGACTTGCCCAAGGTTACACAGAAGGTAAATGCCAGAGCCAGGATTAGAACCCAAGTCCTTTGGCTCCCAGGCCCAAGTTTTTTCCACTAGGACATGCTGCTTCTCTTTACATGTGAATTCACATGACGGAGTAATGGGAGGAGTAGCATTTACAGAGCACCCTCTAGGTTCAATGCACTGTACTAAGCATTTGGGAAGTACAAAACAGAGAAGGGGTGCATTTTCTGCCCATAAGGTGCTTACAATCTAGCAGGTGTAAAATATTTACAAATAGAGCAATCAAAGCAGTTGAGTGTACAGCTGCCTAACACGTATGCAGAAGTGTCCAGCATGGACATAAAGAAGTGCTGGAAATTGCTACTGGGTTTGCCCAAGTTGGGGGGCAGAGGGCTAATTGGTTTTCAAAAATATGCTAATAATAATAATAATAATAATGGCATTCGTTAAGCGCTTGCTATGTGCAAAGCACTGTTCTAAGTGCTGGGGAGGTTACAAGGTGATCAGGTTGTCCCACAGGGCACTCACAGTCTTCATCCCCATTTTACAGATGAGGTAACTGAGGCACAGAGAAGTTAAGTGACTCGCCCAAAGTCACACACTTGACAATTGGCAGAGCTGTGATTCGAACCCATGACCTCTGACTCCAAAGCCCGGGCTCTTTCCACTGAGCCACGCTGCTTCAGTGAAATGAGATAGTTGACTCCTTGTCCATAGCAGACATCACCACCATCCTTCCTGTCTTGCAAGTCTGTAACTTTGGCACTATCCTTGACTCTTCCCTTTTTCATTCATTCATTCATTCATTCATTCATTCATTCATTCAATCGTATTTATTGAGCGCTTACTGTGTACAGAGCATTGTACTAAGCACTTGGGAAGTACAAGTTGGCAACGTATAGAGACGGTCCCTAACCAATAGCGGGCTCACAGTCTAGAAGGGGGAGACAGACAACAAAACAAAGCATGTTAACAAAATAAAATAAATAGAATAAATATGTACAAGTAAAATAGAGTAATAAATACGTCCAAACATATATACATATATACAGGTGCTGTGGGGAGGGGAAGGAGGTAAGGCGGTGGGGGGGGAGGGGGAGGAAGGGGAGAGGAAGAAGGGGGCTCAATCTGGGAAGGCCTCCTGGAGGAGGTGAGCTCTCAGTAGGGCCTTGAAGGGAGGAAGAGAGCCAGCTTGGCAGATGGGCAGAGGGAGGGCATTCCAGGCCCGGGGGAGGACGTGGGCCGGGGGTCGACGGCGGGACGGGCGAGAACGAGGCATGGTGAGGAGGTTAGCGGCAGAGGAGTTAGAGGGTGCGGGCTGGGCTGGAGAAGGAGACAAGGGAGGTGAGGTAGGAGGAGGCCAGGTGATGGACAGCCTTGAAGCTCAGGGTGAGGAGTTTCTGCCTGATGCGTAGGTTGATTGGTAGCCACTGGGGATTTTTGAGGAGACCTCTGACTCCAAAGCCTGTTCTCTTTCCACTGAGCCACGCTGCTTCTTACTGAGCACTTATTGTGCACTTATTGAGCACTTATTATGTACTAAGTGCTTGGGAGAGTACAACAGAGTTAGTAGACGTGTTCCCTGTCCAAATCCTGTTGGTTCTACCTTAACAACATCTCTGGAATCTGCCCTTTCCATTCCATCCAAACTGCTACCACACTGATCCAAACACTTATCATATCTCATGCTGACACTACATCAGCCTCCTCGCTGACTTCTTTGCTTCAAGCCTCCTCCCTCTCCAGTCCATATTTCATTCTGCTGTGCAGGTCATTTTTCTGGAAAAAACACACAGTCCATATCTCCTCACTCCTCAAGAACCTTCAATAGTTGCCCATCCTCCTCTGCATCAAATAGAAACTGTATCATCAGCATTAAGGTAGTCAATCAGCTTGGCTCAGTGGAAAGAGCCCGGGCTTTGGAGTCAGAGGTCTATGGGTTCAACTCCCGGATCCACCAGTTGTCAGCTGTGTGACTTTGGGCAAGTCACTTAACTTCTCTGGGCCTCAGCTACCTCATCTGTAAAATGGGGATTAAGACTGTGAGTCCCCCATGGGACAACCTGAACACCTTGTAACCTCCCCAGCGCTTAGAACAGTGCTTTGCACATAGTAAGCACTTAATAAATGCCATTATTATTACCTTGCTTGCTGATTTCCTACTACAACGCAATCCACACACACCTCTACTTAAATGCTAACCTACCCTCTGTACCTCTGTCTTATAATAATAACAATAATAATAATAATAATGGTATTTGTTAAGCATTTACTACATGCAAAGCACTGTTCTAAGTGCTGGAGCCGTTACAAGGTGATCAGGTTGTCCCACAGGGGCTCACAATTTTCATCCCCATTTTCCAGATGATGGAACTGAGGCACAGAGAAGTTAAGTGGCTTGCCCAAAGTCACACAGCTGACAGTTGGCAGAGCCGGGATTTGAACCCAGGACCTCAGACTCCAAAGCCTGGGCTCTTTCCACTGAGCCATGCTGCTTGTCTTTTTCACCACTGACCTCTTGTCCATGTCCTCCCTCTGGCCTGGAACTCCCTCTGTCTTCATATCTAATAGTCTACCACTGTCTTCACCTTCAAAATAATAATGATAATAATAATTGCGGTATCTGTTAAACAGGCACTGTTCTAAGTGCTTGGGTAGAGGTAAGATATTCAGGTCACACAGGACACATAGGGTTCACAGTCTTAATCCCCATTTTACAGATGAGGGAACTAAGGTCCAGAGAAGTGAAGTGACTTGCCCAAGGTCACACAGCAGACAAGTGGCGGAGCTGGGACTTGAACCCATGACCTCTGACTCCAAAGCCCGTGCTCTTTCCATTGAGCCACACTGATGATACACAATAATTAACACTGTAAAGGTCACATTTCTATCTCAACATGTAACCAGCTTTTTTCCCTTAGGTCCCAAAGAGCAAAGTTGGTAAGAAATGAAATGTTTGAAAGATTGACAGCATCCACTTTATTGCTCACATCTTTATCTCTTGTAGTTTCAGGAGCATGATATTTATTCTTAATAACACGCTAATCACAATTACCAAGGAAATTGCTTGGAAGCTTGTCTTGTATTAGACAACTAGGAGGAGGCTCATGATAAAAAACAAAAACAGTTCATTAGAAAACAAAAGATATAAGAATGAAACATACTTTGATAGTATTACGATTGAGTTCTTACAAATTAATAATAGCACCCGTCAAAAAAAAAATCCACCGTATTACCCAAAGTCCGGTGTTTGAATCTCTCCATCTCGGTTACTCACAAGGGCACTATAAAAATAGCCACAGAACCAATCGTGGTGACAGGTGTTATAGAATTAGGTAGGAAGATTAATGTTCTTGAGATGCTGCGAGGATTGGTAATAGGTTGTGTTTTATGTAACATTTTCTTTAATGATCTGAAGGGGTAATTAACCACTGGAGAAATTTATCAATGATACCGTGTTTGGATGTGTTTCAAACACAATGTAGAAATAGAAGTTGGAGAAAGCAACAGGAAAAAATCAAGGCATACAAGACAGGCTTGTCATTCTTTGTAATTTATGCAGAACTATTTTGCTTGAAGCTCCAAGAGAAGAATTTGGCCAAATAATAAGAAACGAAAAAATGCATTTGAACTTTGATCCACAAATACTCAATGGGGAAGGGACTCATGAAAGGTAATAATATTGAGGGAGGAAAAAATAATCCGTATAATTTTGGAGTTCAATGCATAAGAGGCTTAATGTTATGATCTTGGAAGTAAAAATCTTTTCTCGGTCCCTGGCGGGACTGTGTTCTGAATCCAGGGTTCAGCCTCAGATATGTTATTATCTTAAATTATAGACAGCAGGAGGGAATTTTCAGAATATCCTTTTAGGGTCTTGCCTCATGATTAAAAGAACTAAAAACTTATAGGCTGCCTAAGCACAAGGTTCGGAAAGACACCAAAAAAAATCTTCCAAATATTGATAGTTCAAGCAACAGCAAAGAGAATTAAGAAAGAAGAGGATAAAACTTGAAATAATAGAAAAAAATATAAATGATGGAGACTGATTTTTGAGGAATGTAGGGATTTGAAAAATGTGTTTGGGAAAATAGATCTCTCAAGGAAACTTTGGGAAGTTGGTCTTTTATGCTTTAAAAAATAAAATGCACAGAAAATGAAAGGACAAACTGTAGGAAACAGTACTCCCTCAGGACTTCCTCAGGGAACCTTAGATAAGACTTAGCACCTTTGACTTTGGTGACCCGTGATATTGAGTAAAACAGTTCTACTTGATTGCGAATCTAATAAATTGAAATGGAGAATATTACAGTTGATCCTTTTCACTGCCTGAGAACACTCTGGGAATTTACCATTTTCCAATTTGTATTTTAAAATGGAAGAAATTGATGTTTCAGTGCAAAAAGAGTCATAAATGCATAGCGTTGCCTTCTTGTGAAATTTCAGAATTGCTATGACAACCTGGGATTTGGAAGACCGAGAAAGATTGTAAGGGTCCAAGATGGAAAAACTCATGATTAAAAGACCTAAAGTTTTCAGGAGTGGATTTTATTGAAATGTTATGAGGCCACATCCCTATGACTCCCTTTATGATTTACTTGGAAGGGAAACTGCATGGCCTAGTGGAAAGAGCCTGGGGCTGGGGGAGTCTGAGGACCTGGGTTCTAATCTTGACTCTGCCACTCGTTTGCTGTGGGACCTTGGGAAGTCACTCAACTTCTCTATGACTCAGGTTCGTCCTCTGTAAAATAGGATTAAATCCTACTCCCTCCTACTTAGACTGTGAGGTCCGTTTGGGTCAGGGACTGTGGCTAACCAGATTATCTTGTGTCTCCCCTATCACTTAGTACAGTGCTTAAGAGCATAGCACATATCATTATCCGTCAGTATTCTGGATCGTGTTATTTTGTTTTTCCACAAGTAAACCCTTTTGGTAAATGAATGTAAAAGGTGTCCAACATTAAAAACAAAATCTGTTCTATAGTTTTTCCTTGAGAATTCTTAATTGAAGTCCTCACCTACAGTTTTCCCTATACATGGCTTTGTCTGATAAATATCTTCATCATTGTTATTGCCAATAGCTGAGATTTTTGTTAATCCCATTCTTGAAACTATTTCAGGCTCCATAACTGACCAGAAACATTTCCTACCCTCTGAAAAAAGATGTGTTTTTAAAGTTTGGCCCATAGCAAAAATGCTGAAAAAGATACTGATCATATATAGTTCCTTATTTCACAATACTTGGCAGACTCAATTGGATTTTTGTTTTGGTATGCACTCAGTTCAGAAGAAACAAGAATGCAGTCAAGTTTACGCTGAATGCCTTTATTTAGAATTTATGGAAACCAGAATATGTCTTCTTGAATCAGTTTCTATATTCTTACTTGGTATCTTTACATTAACTCATAACTCATAATCAATCAATCAATGAAGTAATGGTATTTGATGATTTTTTTGGGTGCAGAGCACTGCACTAAGCATTTGAGAGACTACAGTACACTTTGTGTCGTTGATGTTCAGTGATGACTACATTCTCACTCCACTTACATTCTTGTAAATTTGTTCCAATATGCAGTCAGTATTCAGGTAAAACTCTTTATATTTTAAAAGATATTTTGAAAAGAGGGTTAAATTTTAGACCCACAATGTAAGAAGATCTACCTTTTTTTAAACGACCCTTTGCTCTCCCGATTGCCTCTTAACCTTTTGAAGGGAATAATTTCCATCTACCCTCAAGAGTTCTTGTCCTCATGATTTTAAAGATTTTTTTGATTTTACAGTAAAATTCAATTAGTTGATCAATTCACTAGCCCTGTGCATTCCCATAATGGCATTGAAAGGGAGCACAATCTTACGCAAACATGTTTAAAAGAGTAATAGCCAAATATTTGTGTTTAGTTCAGGAAAGCTTTAACATGATTCTTTTACAAATTGTGACTGCTTTCAATTGGTCACAGCTATTTTTAGTTCAGTAAATCTGGTAATGAAAAATTGAATTTCAAGGGAGAGAAAGGTGAGTCAGAGTTGTTTTTGTTTCTTCTTAAAAATCAGCTAAAAATATTTACTCTATTCCTTTCTGCAATTCATTTTATATTTTTTGTTTTTCTTCTTTCTTCCCTGTGTGTGACACAAAACAATCACTTCTAATTGTTTTAGATGGTAATACTCAGAGGTACATTTCTGATTTATCAACATGGTTTTGAATATCATTTTCTCTTGGCAACCTGACTGAGTCTCTAAAGAGGTTGCAGATGCCAGATGTATACACATGTAACGTTATTCCTACTGGAAGGACACTTTTTACTTTTAATAAAATGAAACAAGTTTAACTAACATACTAATAGATGAAAAGGTAAAATGAATGAAAACTAGACTGTAAAACCGGCTAAGCAGAGCTAAAGATATTTGATGGGAATAGAGACATTAAAGACATAATCTCACCCGAGAGTTCAAAACTAAAAGTAAAAGGAAACTTGTTTATAATTTTAGGAGGAAATAGACAAGATAGAAAAGAATAAAAGTAGCAATGAAGACAAATGGGGATTGAAGTGTTAAGTATAAAAGACAAAAATCAAAATAAATGTTGAAAAAGAAGTATTTTAAGCATGGTAGGAATAATAAACAGAGATGACAAAAACATGTTCTATTTAAAAATCTCACTAAATTGATTTGGAACATATGCAAAAGCTCAAAGGAAATAAGAATGATAAAGTGTATTGGAAAAGATTTGCAAAGGGACAATTGGAGAAAGGACCATCCTTCCATATATAATGCATTGCTATCCAGGCTTTTTCTTTGAAAAACTGTAATAATCAGGTTATTGTTTACAGCAAATCCACAACCCTTGGACATAATTTAGCTCAATAAAGTTTCTGTATTTAATCTAATTTTGTCGGGACTCACAGTGAAACTAGCAAGGTGAAATCTAAAAAAAAAAGACCTAATCATGATTACGTGTTTGGAAGAAAAATGTTTCATTATCACACCAGGTGTTCCCTAGACTTATAAAATATAATTGTGATTAAGCAGAGTTCATGCTGCCATTGTAGGAGTTATAGCTAATAATAAACTATTGACATTTATATGGTTCTGATGCTCTGACCTGGACTAGTATAAGCACTGCTTTAGTAATCACCAGGAATTTCACATTCAGTGGAATGGCAAGATGTGAGAATAAATACAGTCAGGTCTTAATATACAATAACACAGTTAAGTACTTTGTGTTATTTAGTTCTTGAAAATTTGTTCTCCCTAAACACTTACGTGGCTGTAATTTATTGGGCGACGAGGAAGTAAACTTTCACATCAGCTCAAAAGTTAGAAAACATGAACACTTAGTCTTTGATAAACAATTGCTAGTGTTTAAAATAGTATACATCAGCTGAAAAGACCCCATATCATAAGCAGATACTAATATATTTTAAAAATATCATAGCTGTACATTTTCAACAACAAGGTTACCACAGTTTTGTATTATGGAAATACTGTTTCAGTTGATGAAATTTGATTTAAACTCCCTTTTCAACTCTCTTTTTATGTTTAAGTATTTGAAAACTTGAATGTTCACTTTGTACTGTTCTAGGATCTTCCTCCCACTCTTCCCTCATTCCCTCACTTTATGATAATAAGGATACTAATAGATGTTTTCACTGATAGATTTTCTAGTTAAGGAAGACCAAAACTAAAAATGATACTGGTTCTTTAAAAGTTTATCCCTATGGCACCATCATGTAAGCATACATATGGGACAGTAAAAATGGAAGACGACACATTAAATGACATTATTATAAAATGCAATACTCTTGGAATGATCCCTTATTAAATTAGGCTCTATGATCTGAGATGAATTTCCCCGATCCCTAATCCATCACTGGAGAAATATTAAAAGATAGGTCTCAACTGGTATTAGAATCGCACTCAGTCTCTACTTTCATTATTTCGAATTAGGGTGCTACTGGGGGAAAGCCTCTTAATGAGAATTAGAGTGATTCACTGGCCTTCTTTTGGATTTTGACAAGTAAAATATTAACTCTTCAGTCACAGCTGTCTGAATTAAAATACTTGGCAGCCGCAGATGCACAAATTAAATTGGCCTTTATGTTTCCATATTGCTGACCTCCTTAGAGGCAAAAACATCAAACCCAACAATAACAAAAAAAGTCACAGTCTGTCATTTCTGGGAAGAAAACATATCTATTGAAGTTTTTATATATTTGCTCTGGTTTTAGCATATAATTGAACAACTCTAGGCCATTTTTCAGAAGGCTTTTAAGTTCGTATTATGTGAAACTACTGCTACAAATTAGTTATTCCAAATCATTAATCAGGTGTTCAAATTTACCCTGAACATTTTTGAACCGTTAAAGTTTTCATTAATCAGATTGGGTAGCTGAACGTCAGCTGATCATTCTGAAGGGTACGTTGATTGACATGGGTTAAAGGAGGGTTTCCTGAGAAACCACACAATTGTCCTTCTCTCCTTCCATAAAAGATCCAAAGGTAATATAAATCCCTTGGAAACTGTGTATAGGAGAATTAGAAATATAGTTTTAAAAAATTAGTATATTGTCACTGGTCAGTGAGATAAATATTTCCGCATTTGAAGTTGGAGGCATCAGAATAAGTGATCGAAAAGGTTGATCTGTCATCACATACTAGCTTGTTATAATTTGCTGTTCTGTAGTCACCTCTAACATCTTCTCCTCCTCTGTAATGATTAGTCATTGATCTGAACTCGTGATTGGTTGAGCACTGCTTTGAGATGGACACTGATGAATGTATTTTAACCATTTTACCTTTCACATTCAATACGGTGATGAACTCACAGACGCGTGGCATGATTCAGGCGTTCTCTTGGTACTCCGGTATTAACGAGCACTTTTATGGAGGATGTCTCTTTCCCCTCTTATAAGGTTCAGCACATAGTAAAAACTGAGGAATTCAGTTTCTTATATTGGCAATAATTCTGGAAAAAGTATAGATTTATAGTTAGATTCCTTTTAGACTGTGAGCCCTTCTAGACTGTGAGCCCGCTTTTGGGTAGGGACCATCTCTATAAGTTGACAACTTGTACTTCCCAAGCACTTAATACAGTGCTCTGCACACAGGAAGTGCTCAATAAATACAATTGAATGAATGAATGAATTCATAGCTCTCTCTCTCTCCCTACATATATATATACACACACACACATATATACATATATATATGCACATATATATTTGTGTGTACACATACACGTATATACACACACAAACATACATACACATGCATAGTATGTGTGTATGCATGCATGTGTATATGTAATTATAGACAACTGAATAGTTGGGCATCTATAATCAAAACTTGACCTTGGGCCCGGGATTGTGATTGTTATCCCTGGCCCAAGGTAAAGTTTTGATTATAGATCCCAAAATATTTCCACTCTTTTATTCTAATAGATGATGATTAAGTTGGGTATGTTTTATGTGGGACATAATTAAAAAAATGTTTCATTTTTTCTGCATAAAACTCTG